>NC_081343.1:26099410-26108396 GCF_029784015.1 Lycium ferocissimum
ACCCTCTTTGAACTTCCATCACCATAGTTTTATTAAGAGAAAGGGGAATCTAACATAATAATGGAATAAAAGAAGAATGAAGACATGGGCAAGGTTTACCTCCAAGATTCTACTCCAAATATCCCTAAGAACAGTTTCTTCAAGCTCAAATCTCGAAATGGAAAATAATGAGGGTCTAAGTCTTATTGAAGACACACTTAAATGAAAACACTGGCCCGCCACTGCCACAACGGTAGCAGGGCCGCTACAGCGGCGCCGCTATGATGGTTGGGAGGTCGCGCCGCTGTGCCTAATAATACTCATGGCCGCCCCAGCGGCCAACATACCGCAATAGCGGTGCCGCTGTTGCGGACACCAGATACCAGAATCCCCCGAATTTTCTAAGTCTTCAATCGAAATCCAGGGTCATTCCTGAGGCCATCTGCGAACGCGCTAGTGGTCGAAAAATTTCCAACGGAGGCCTCGTTGACTGGGTCAACCCCCCGATGCCTTAAATTTTAATTTCCCATCCCAAGTCCCGAAATGCAAGGAACCGAACCAAATACACATACAAGTTCTAAACGACCACTCCGAATCGATGGAATTTCGAAAAAGGTTCGTTTGCCCAAAAGTCAACTTTAGGTCAACCATTTTTCACTTTAAGACTATAGTTTCACCAAAGTTGCCCGAATTCAGTCAAGACACCTCGAGAAGCATTTCAACGGTCCCCTCGAGTCAAAAGTGAGCTAATCAATGCTCGGGAATAGGCGAAAACACCGAAGAAACTATAACGACCAAACGGGTCGTTACAGAAACAAAGGTCAATCCCACCTGGAATTCTCCATTCATAAAAGAATGTAGCAAGTGCAGGTCAATATAAACAACAGCACTAGTAGGTATCATAGGCCGACTAAGACTAGTTGACATATATAAAGACAAAGGTAAGTCATGCTTCCAAGAAATCGACTCACATAATCAAGCCTTGATGTAACAACTAGCCCAAGTGAAACAAATATCCAAGTATATTGAAAACCAAGTCTGGTCAAGACAAATCAACACGTAGCCCATATCAAAATACAGTCCAAGAATATGACCCACACATTATCCAAATCATAAGAAACCACGAAGCATTATCAACTGATGCAATATGAGATATGAATGCACGCAACGCAACGTTTGTTTTGTACTCCGGACAGCTGGAATACCTCCACGCCGACGAACAACCTATGGGGTACCTGCTAAGTCCAAGCACCGTCACCCCACACACAAAATCGAGGTAGGACCCAATTATCTACAAGTGTCACAATATCAGTGTTCCATATCAGCCTCTCCGCACACAACTCAAAGAAGACTTACCATGTTCCATAATCATCAAGGTTCCTTCTCATTTATGTCAATAGTGCCAGTCACACAACATAATAAGATGATATGAAATGAATATAGAACGATGCAAGTACAAATAAGGAATAATATCAAGTTCAAGTTGTTCCACACACAGTGCACCAATATCATCAACAAGTGATCCACATAGTAATCCTAATAAATCTCCAATTTCCATAAAAATAAGAGCCAACTATCCCAAAATGGCTATACCAATAACGAGGCGTACACTAAGTACCAATATCAATATTAAGTAAATTCATCCTTCCGATTTACTCCGAATTCACAAACAATCCCCCAATTTATACACAACGTACAAAACAGGGTCCGATGGAATCTACAGGCCACTAGCCCGATCAAACTAGTCTCAAGCAATACCAAACCCTAAGGCAACATCCGACCCAACTTCATACCCGAAGGTTTACATGAAATCTCTGACAATATCATCTAAATATATGCTTCGCTAGTCGAAGTCTCACCACAGGGGTAAACTGTAACCTACCTGGCAGGCTGAGCAACAATCTCAGGTCAAACTTGCGCACATCCTTTACGTTGATCCTCAAGATAATCAAAGTCTACTATATTCGAATGCGGAATTAGAAACAAGAAGAAGGCATTTTATAAACTTAACTCTTATTAAATCCCCAAATTCCAACCCATAAACTAGGGTTCATAAACTAATAAAGTAAAAATAATGATCTAAGGCTCTCATCATGGAATTAGTGTTCTAGATGTTCAATTCCCATCAATAATCAACTAATTTAGCTAACAATTACTCAAAATTAGGATTAAAAAGAAACCCCCAAATTTGGGTATAAACCCTAGCCATTAATTCAGAAATTAAGACTTAGAAATGGAATATTCAAGTTACTATCGTCATCACCCATCAATTCCATGCTAACCCGTGCTAAATTCATTAACAAAACAAGGTTTTATACTCACAAGTTCATTAGAGGAAGATAACCCAAAACCCACTTAGTTCTCATAACTTTAGGAAGATTCTAGCATGGATTAATGATAGCTAGGTGAGATAATCAATCAAGATTAGGTAGAGCTGATAGATGAGTTTACCTCTAAGAGTTTGCCCCAAGAAACCTCTAGAAAAGCTCCCAAGATGAACCACTTTTGGAATAATAAATGAATGAAAAGACTTGGGGTTTTATATCATTAAATACCCGCACTTCGCCCGTTGTGACTTTTTGCGGTAACTCGACCGCTTCACCGCAATGGCCGGCGCACTAGGGTACCGCTTTAGCGGTCCCTCACGAAATGTCCAGATCGCTTCGGTGGTCCACGTACCGCTTAGGCGGTACCGCCGAAGCGGGCACTAGCAGGTACACCAGAAAATTCCCCAACTTTCACAAACTCCACCCGAAATCCCGACTAACGCTCGAAAATGTCTGCTCACATACCATATATGCTACCCCTTATAAAAATGCACTACGAACGCGCTCATTGTCTTGGAATTTCCATCGGGGGCCCCTTGACCGAGTCAACCCCCGAAACCTCTAAACTAACTTTCCAACCCAAGTCCCAAAATGCACCCAAGTGCCTCGGGAACAAAATCAACGATGCACACAAGTTTTAAATGACCATCCAGACCTCTTGGAATCGACGGATCTCCGATCAAGGTCTGTTTACCCAAAAATCAACTTTGGGTTAAACCTTTTTCGTTTTTAAGCTAAATCTTACCAAAACCCACTTAATTTGAGTCCAATGACCTCGGGAAGATGCCAATAGTCCTTACTGGTCAAATATGACCTAACACAGCTTGTGAATGGATCAAAAGGGTCAAACCGCAATAACAACCAAAAGGGTCGTTACAAATCAAAATCACAATCTTTGTTACCATCTAATTGTTTCCCCAACCGACTCAATAGGACACCGCAAAATCACAAGTCTAGTGAACTAGCTAAGTCAATCCTGGAGATAGTAGCATTTCACACACCTTACAACCTAGAGTTACCCTTAACTTACTCAACTCTAAAATCTAAAACATTCTAAACCCAGCATACCACATACACAACCCTTTTACTGCTCTGACGTATACCCACCAAGGTGCTTTTGCTCAAATTCTCTCAACTCAAACTCTGAAATTTTCTCCACAAGCCGAATTTATTCAAACTTCATTATTGATTTACCACTTCGAATGTCCTAGTGCTCGACCGTAACACTTCTAACCATTTGCACGATTATCTTCTTTTTTATTCAATCAACTTAATCGAGTAGCAACACCAGTAATACCAGGAATTAGTCGAAACTAACACAGCAGGTACAAGGCTCTCAAAATCTCCCAAGTATACGTAGAGAATGATGACGGGAAATGACAAGGGTTTTAACTTAGGAAGTACAAAGAAAAACTGTCTGTCGTCCGCTGCAGCGGTCAGACCTCTGCTACCACGGGTCTGCTATAGCGGTTCTGGTGCCGCTGAGGCTGGGACCAAATACCAGAATGTTTCCTGGTCTTAACATGTCTCAACCCGAAAATCGACTATCACCCGAAAGTTACTTGAGTACAAAAAACTTTATACTTGACCATCACTAAATCATTAATTAATCAATCACTAGCTCACAGCATAACCGAACATAACAACACAACATTAAACCCTTTTGTCTATTCTACCATGCCTGACCACAACATAATTATCAAATCAACCAGCTCTCAATCCCACGATATCCTTATCATTCCTTTAAACACGAAGAAACGGTGAGCATACCCTTTACCGAGGGACTAGTACCACAGCTGCCTAACATCTTAAGACTCCACTCCTCACAAGTAACATTGCTGTCTGATCTAAATCATAACCACTTTCCTGAAAGAACCCATAAACCAATACCATATAGATATGTCGAAGCTCAACTTAGCTTTTTCACACCGAATACTCAATCCACTCTCGTACAACTTGCAACCTTAATCTGACGAGCATGTCAGATACCAATTGTTCCCTTCCTAATAATGGAGATTAATCTATCCAATTTCTCTTGTTTACAAGATTATGGAAAAAAATAACCGTGCCTAAATTACAACCCACATAACTAAACTTCAAGTCAAAACTGAAAACTGAACTGGGATCATGCGTCCGAATCAGTAAGACGCATCTATTACCATACCAGGCCATGTCATATCACACACCGCTCGCATAAGAGTTTAAGAAAAGCTCTCCCACTATTCAAGGAAGAATAAGACAAGGAGGTGCCGATACCAATTGGAATCGACTTGATACCAATTTGAACAAAGCAGCACGAAAGAATGAAAGAGTTGAAAGTTTCCTAAATGTCCTATAGCCTCTCGTAGATAGGTACGGATCTCTTCATACCCATCTGCAAGACTCTAATAGACAGGTCCTTGTACAATGAGATTTACGAACCTAAAGCTATGATACTAAGTGCCACGACCCTAATTACTTATCGTGCAGGCATCTACCTTATTATCACTAGTAGGCGAACCCTTACCCGTTAACCTATTAATCACTAGCCAATTTCAACTTCTTTAATCATTTACTCTAACTATTAATAACTAAGTGAATAAATAAATAAATAACCTAACCAAGTCATAAATGATAAATAATATAAGTACGGAAGTCTAACTATTAAATTCTTAAAATCTTAAAGTCATCGTACAAGGACTCTAACCAACAATGTTTAAAGAATTAAATATCTGCCAAATATAATAATAAATAATGTCTGGAATGAAAGTGTACATACTGGAAAGAAAGATCTTCAGAAACATTGCATAAGAAGTCACCTCGCATCGAGATCAAGCAAACTACCTTCAAGCAAGAGATGTGGTCGTGTGAAATCTCGGAACACAATCGCGCTCAAAAGAATCACGGGAAGGTAAGATCAATACAAACACTATGTACCGGTAAGCATCATAGGCCGACTAAGATTAGTTCACGCATATAAGCATAAAATTTACAAGATAAACAAATAGGCACATAATACTCAAATCCAAGCCACAGAATATCCCATAACTAAATCATGTACCCTAAGATGAAGCTTCTAAACCATAAGTACGTCTAAATTTCAATAATCTCACCCGATAATCACAAGTCCAAGTTACGACCCTAGGTAGTCACTAATCCATGAGTCAATGATCTATATATATCCTTCATACAAATAAATGGTTTTCAACAAACTGTACCAAAATCATAACTAAACGAGCCGTATAATAATGCAAAATAAAATGCAATGAAGTACAATGCAAAATATAATGATGTGCAATACAATGAACTAGCCAAATACTCCAAACCTGTACACACATACTAAATGGTAATGTTTTTCCCAAATAGTCATAACCTGCAGGGGACCCATAGTGTCCATGTACCACTCATTTCGGAATAAACATCGAACCATGAGCTCACAATTAGGCCACATCGTCACCCCCTGTGAAATGTGTCTTAATAGATGTATATGTTCCATCTCAAAATCTCATCAACAATGCCTCATAATCGAATCACAATGAATAAATCAAGAACACATTTCAAAGCTTGAACAATGAAGTACAATCATAGTAACACAAGTCGTAACAAGACTCACCAATAACTCTGCTCAACCATAGCCTAATTATACAGCTATCTCAACCAATCAGTTAAGGGTATAGATGAACACCTTCCTGTCAACAATTCCAACCCATTTTCATAATGTATGAATGCAGAAATAGGTGTAAATATGGTAAATCAATGCACTAAAGTAACGATGAAGGTACAAGAAGTCATAATGCCATAAGTCATATCAAGACTTAGATAAATCGACTCAACTATAAGCATGATCAATCAATGAAATCAAATGCAAATGAAAGTGCAAGTCACAATGCTATAAGCCCTTCCAAAACTTTAGATAAGTCAGCTCAACCATGGAATAAATCAATCAAACCATCTCAATCAACAGTAAGAGTCTATGTCCCTCTTTACTTCTAAATATAACGAGTACACCTCATAACTAAGTCTTGTATCACCAAGGTGTTCCATTTTCTCATATACATCATCAATACCAAGTCATAATTGAATATCAATATACATATAGAATGAGAATTCATGCCAAGCATAATATCACTATTAACTGTAATCCATACGTCAAGTTTTCATCTGTGTATTATGATAAGTTTATATCACAATTCAAGTCTAAACTCATTATCCTTCCTCTCTCCGATGATATGTGTCACAATAAAGAAGAATCGGGGCAACCATATCACAACACAACCATTCGGGTAGTAAGTCTAATCACAATAACGAGTGTTAAGAACCACCATCAACAACAACCAAACTAATAGAATTCCATCGAACGATAACACGTATGATTACAACTACACCTTCACAATGCTTAAATGTGCGACAAGCCCACATAATCAGAAGTCATACCAACCTAGCTAATATCCAACCAAACACCATGTCCGAAGACTTAATCATGCTTTCGCCCATCAATTCTACACAATATATACATTTCGCTAATCAAAGTCTAACTAAAGTCAGTAGTGTACCTCAAATGCAGAACAAAAGCACGAACTTCTCCACACGACCCTTCTATTTTTGAAGTGCCTCAGAATGGTCAAAGTCTAGCAATGTGATGCTGAGTAAGCTACAAACCTTCTATTCAAACAAGAACAATAATTTAGGGAAGAAGACCCAATTACTTCTACCCTTTTCAGTTGTTTAATTAAACCTTAGGACCAGAGTCATCCTAATTCTAGTCTCAGTCATCATATTGAACCAGTTAATGGGTTTTCTAATCGATTTAGCCCTCCTTACATAGTTTTTAGGCCAAAGATTCCATTTTTATGAGAACCCAAGGTCTCAATTCAACAATTTCACCATTTCATATCAAATTATCATACTAGGAAAGGGATTATATAAACTCCTAGATGAACAATTATCAATAATAGCAATAACCCATTCATTATTCTAGGGTTTTATAAACTTAGGTGTTATAACCTTTCAATTCTCCATTAACAAGCTCTTAATGATGCTAGAAGTTATCATGATTGAAGAACGAATAAAATTAATGGTGGAAAGTTACCTTGTGGAAGTAGTGACCTAGCCTTAGAAAATCGCGTCAAGGGGTTATTCCCGGGAACTGTTCTTGGAGTTATGTGGGGAGTGGGGTCGAAATAAGATATATAAATAGGGTTTATGATTTAATGAGGATCCGCAAAGGAGAACCATTTCGCTGCTAGCGACTTAGCAAGCGATTCGACCTTTCGACCGAGACGACGCCTTCGCTATAGCCAAATCTTACGGAATCCTTCCGCCGTGTTAGACGCCTTTTAGCAGCGAGCGCGAAAATTTTACTAACCTTTCACCTGACTTCTCACAATCAATCCGAGGTCCTAATAACGCAAGCTAATCATGTAAACCGATGTAAAAGTATGCTATGGACTCACCCGCCGCCTGGGGATTCCTAGCAGAGGTCAAAATTATTTAACCCCCAAATGAACACACAACGAGTTCAAACAAAACACATAGTTAACCGTATCAAGTTTTAACCTTTAATTTATACTTTTTGAGTTCTTTGTTAGCTCGTTCCAAGCCTCAGGAAGATACTAGTGAGGGTAAAAGGGTCAAAGTCTCTATAATGACCGAGTGGGTCGTTACGATTAGAATACTAGCAATTTCACCCTTTATTTCAATGTGTTCTCTTTCTTTACTTTTTAGTCTGTTTCAAAAAGAATGTCATTTTGGTACATTCTACATATCTTTAATTTAAGACCGCAAAATTCAAAAGTGTTGTGTACTTCCTTAAAATTCGTGTCAAGTCAAAGTAGGTAAAAAAAATTAAACGGAGGGACTAATTTAAATAATTGCTTACAACAACACCACCAACAACAATAACATTCCCAATATAATCCCACAAATAATTAAATAATAGACTTGTCAGGGATATCAGCCATATTCATATAAACAATTGAAAGCCACAGAAAAATATAAAAGAATGCTAGTCCCTCCGGTTCAAAATAAGTGTCCACTTAGCTTTTTTATTTTGTTCAAAATAAGTATCCACTTACATAATAAAGAAGGAATTAACTTTACTTTTCCTGATTTGCCCCTATTTACTCTAGACAATCAATAGTCAAGAGTCTTACTTCCTCTGATTCAAAATAAGTGTCCACTAAACCTTTTCACACCATTTAAGAAAACACTAATGTCACACCCTGATTTTACTAGGGTGTGATGGGCACCCGACCCCATGTGCGGAGCCGAGCGAACCGCGGACTCTTATTACGTACATAATTCACGAGACTCTTAATCGGACAAAAAATGACAAATACAACAAATATTTCGGAAATATCCTTTGCGGTTCTGAGTCGACGGGAATGCGTAATCGTATGAAATTTCACCTGCAGCTGCAGAATGACAAGCCGAGTGATGGAGCGGCTCTGGCTGACATTCGGAGACCCTGACTCTGTGCGCAAGTCTACGCGGATAATCGGAACAAAAAAGCATTCCCTTGGCCCCCTCCAGAACCCCGGGGGAGCTTGCCAAGCCGGGGAACATCTCCCCGGTTTTTACTCATGGGTGGCCCCCGGGGGTGAAAAGCGCCCCCGGGAAAAAGGGGGTCGGCCCGGGTATTCCCCGGGGTTTTAAAAGGATAAAAAACGATAAACGAACCATAACGGGAAAAAAGAGGATCA
>NC_081343.1:26108496-26131630 GCF_029784015.1 Lycium ferocissimum
TCCCAAAGAAAAGGGGTCCCCCCGAGATTTCCCAAAACGGGAAGCCCATCGAGGTCAAAGGTTTCTTCCCAAAAAAAAAGTATTGTACAAAAAGACACCTGACCTTGGGTTACTCAAGTGCGTAGATGCCGAAGAGGCTACAAAATTGCTGAAAGAGGTGCACTCAAGGGCATGCAGACCCCACATGAATGGATTAACCCTTGCTAAGAAAATTCTAAGGACGGGGTATTACGGGATGACCATGGAGCATGATTCATGCAAATTCGTGCAAAAGTGCCATCAGTGCCAGATACACGGAGACTTGAGCCTTTAACAAACGGGTCAGAGCCCGACTTTTTCAAATTGGACAACTCATGCTCAAATGAGTCTTTCCTTACCAAGAAGAATACAAAGGAAAGTTTACGCCAAACTCAAAAGAACATACATGGTCGGAAGTGGTTCTATCGTAGACAGTCGTAGTCTGGCGAGATAGACGAACGGGCAAGAGTGGCCCAAAGCTATCAACGCAGACACGGTCAAGAGATATTATGTTTAGGATTCCATGTGCTTGTAATCACAATATCATTTCCTTGTAATCAATTTTTGCTTGTAATCGCACTTCTGTAATAGAATAGGAAAAAATAGATATCTATGTAATGAACTACGCAATGACCTGACTTCCCCACAATGGGATACGTAGGTAGTCCATATCGAACCCCGTCACCTTATTAGTAAAAAAGCAAAACTCAGTTACTTTGTTTCTGAACTATGTTTGACCTGAATTCCTACTGCGACAGGATACGTAGGCGCTTTCGAGCTCGATCGCATAAAAGAAAAACCCAAGAAACGCTTAGAAAAACCTTAGAGACTATAAAGCAGGAGGAATCGACAAGATCAAACTACAAGGACTAGTCCAAGAGTCAGCCAACATCAACCTACACTGGGGCAGAATTTTTGAGAGGGTCTAAAAAATTCCTACCAGAAACAATCAACAAAGAAAATAGGAAAAGAAAGCCATACACTTGGGCAGAATTTTTTAGCGAACCTCAAAAATTTCTGCATAACAAGACAAAGCAAGGGCCATTTCTCGCAGCAGACCTTTGAAATTCGTCGAATTTTCCGAGTAAAGATAAAAAATTCTATCAGTTCAGAAAATCGGCAATCATATCTCCTGGGAGAGCCGGAAGACCTCGTTCAAAGACACCTGTCATGACAAAAGTTTTTTTTAAAATAGATATATAAAATGACACGCACTTTATAAATTTTACTTTAGATTTTCAAAATATACCCGTTATTATAAGTACGCTCTAAAACCTTCTCCCGAAATACCGAGCCCAAGAGGGTTTGAAGGAGCATCAATAGGAGACACCAGACGGGAGGACAAAGATGCTAATTGGCCTCTTAGGATCACAATTTTTCTATGGATGCGGTTTCTTAACAAAGGTGCTCACTCACAACAAAGGCGAAAAACATATCCGACCATGAAGGTCATGAAAAGAATGAATAGCAAAGCCATATCCGACCACGAAGGTCTTGAAAAAGACTAAATGGCAAAGACATATCTAACTACAAGGGTTATACAAAAACAAACAACCAAGACATATCGTTGCCAAAAGGGTTACGATGAATGAGCGTAAAGATATATCCGACCAAAAGGGTCATGACAAAGACAAAGGGGCATATTCGACCACAAGGATCACAGCCCGTACTACGGATGAAAGAAAGATTATCAGCCCAAGAGGCCACCGCACGCGATTTTTTTCGTGTCGAGAGGGCCATTGCACGTTTACTTTGCTGCAGCCGACAAGGTTATTCATATAAACTGCCAAGAGGGCCATTACACGTTTACTTTCCTATTGCCAAGAGGGTCATTCATACATACTGCCAAGAAGGCCATTGCACGTTTGCTTTCCCGCTGTCGAGAGGGCTATTCATACATACTGCCAAGAAGGACATTACACGTTTACTTTCCCACTGTCGAGAGGGCCATTCATACAAACTGCCGAGAGGCCATTGCACGTTTACTTTTCTATTGCCAAGAGGGCCATTCATACAAACTGCCGAGAGGGCCATTGCACGTTCACTTTCCTGTTGCAAAGAGGGCCATTCATACAAACCGCCAAGAGGGCCATTACACGTTTACTTTCTCTTGGAGAGGGGCTATTCATACAAAGCGCCAAAAGGCATTGCACATTTACTTTCCGTTGCCAAGAGGGCCATTCATACAAACCGCCGAGAGGCCATTCATATAAACTCACAAGAGAGGGCCATTGCGTTTACTTTCCTCGTCGCTAAATAGTATTATTCATACAAATTGCCAAGAGGGCAATTCATACAAATACCATGAAAATGTCTACAATATTTTCAAATTTTGGGAGCAGGTGCACAACCTCCAAAAAGGAGCGAGCTTGCTGAACCTGATCCAGACGAACTGCGGAGCAAACGTGGAACTTTTTCTTACGCAGTCGATCAAGATAGGGTGCCCATGAGTCAAGCTCTCTGGCCAGGACTTGGAAGCCATCCAATCTCAAACTTACCCGTAATCTGTCTATTTTATTAAAAAACCGCGTCGGTCGAAAACACACCCGTGAAATATGAAAGTACTCCCGCAAAAGAGGCATACTCTTCTCCAACCAGTCGAACTACATCTGGCCTGATTCCCAAAGGCCAGGGATATGTAGGCGGGCTCAAAACCAGAGAGTCGGCCGCATCTAACAGCCATCCGGAGAAACCCCGATCACAATACCGGGAACCTCAGGACTTTCCTGCTAAATCACTTAAAAGTATTTAATTGAGTCGAACTATAGGTGGCCTGGATTCTCGTATAAGCCCGAGATATGTAGGAAACCCAGAAGCCAGGGTCTGGCCGCATATATGAGTTACATGAAATTGAAGGGTAAGGTGAGTCGGGTCAGCCAAAAATTAGGTTTAGTCAAATTCGTTGCCCAGGGATGGGATGGCCATCCCCGAACACTGAAGGGGCAGTTGTTGAAACCTAATTTTTTACCTCTCATAATTTATTTTAATTACTAAGAGTCCTTGGATAATAAATAAAATAAATTGTGCATCTTAAAGGGTCTAAATAATTTTTATAGCATTATTCAGGACAATATTTTACCTCTTTAAATTAATAAAGAGATTTTTAGGACATTATAAATTATGTGAAAATTGATTGATGTTTTATGACATTTATGGAATGTTTTATTGGAATTAATTAAAAGAAATTTTTTTTTTGAATAATTGTTTACTTAAGTGATTAAATCAAGAAAAAAATCAGATTAATGAATAATTTATTCTATTTATTATCCAAAGCAATTTGACCAATTAAAGGAATTGACCACTTTACCCCTCAACCTTTGATTCTGTATGTTTGCATAGTTGTTTAATTAATAAATTATTTTGGTAATTAATTTGGTTAATTAAAGGGGTCATTTTTGCAAATTGGTTTTGATTAATTAATTATTTTTACACAAATGACCGCATTTGAATTAACAAATTCATGGTTTAAGGTGATCGGGGTCATTTTTGCAAAATTGGCCTCCTAGTGGCTTTAATTAAGATGACCAAATCCATGGGCAAATCAATTGAGGTCATTAGCGCAAATTAGCTTTAATTGGTTAGTTAGTATCAAAATAAGGCTATATTTGAAATAATTAATCATATTAAGATTAGTCAAGGAGATTTTTTGTAATTAGCTAGATAAAGGGTTGTAATTGTAACAATCATTTAGTTTTCAAGCCAATTAAGGCTGTATCTGCGAAAATGTATTTATTAGTCATGTTTTAATTTAACTACATCTCAATTTTACCATGATTTGTTTACTATGATCAATAATTGGTTGTTTTGAGTGTTTCCTATTTTATAAAAATGCCCACCTTGCCCCTACATGTATGTATACATTTGATATACACTTTGTTACGTATATTATATACAAAAGACCCCCCCCCCCTCATTTTATTAAATGGCTAAGCCCAGGCCTAATAGCCCAAATCTGGCCCAAGGCAGCATATAATGGCCCTCCGCCTCAGTCAAACAACCCCTAAGGGGTCATTCCTCTTTTCTATAGGCTAGGGTTTTGGGTCCTTCCCCTACTGCGATGTCCTATTGCCACCTGAGCGCGAACAATGTTTGGCATGGAGGAAAGGATGGAGCATTTATTACTCCCATCCTTCTTCACGCCTTCTCGTCCACAAAATCTAGCCAAACGCCCCTTTAAGGTACAACTTTGCAATTTCCTTTTATTTTACGTCGATTTACCGTAGTTTAGAGTGAAATGAACTGTTGATTTTCATTTTCTTTCAATCTGGGCGTGTATGTTTGAATTCAAGTAAAGACTTGTGGAAAACCCACAAGTCCTACATCGTTTTGTAAAATTTGAGACATGCTTTGGGGGTTCTATAAATAGAACCCCATCCCTCACTGAAAAAAGACAAGTTTTGACACCTTAAAAAGGCCTGAACTTTGAGTTTTGCTCAAGACCTAGGCTTCAGTAGTGTTATTAGACTTTAACAAAAGAGCTCAAGTTTTTTTCTAGTTCTGAAAATGTATTTCCTTTTGTGTCTTGTATTTGGTGTGGCTAAGCTTGATTTTGGAAGCAAAAGGAGGCATCCAAGTCCATTCTTGCTCCGATTGTACTTAAACAAGGTAACAATTTATTATTTTATTGCTTTGTTTAAGTTTATGTCTATATTAATGGTAGCTTGGTATGGTTAAGTGTTATATCGGTAGCTAATGTAGTTTAGTACTAGTGATATGCTTATTTTGATATTTGAGCAATGATTTATGGGCTTGAATTATGACTAAATGTTTATTAGATAATATGCTTGGTTTGATTCCATTTATTTACTTTAGTAATATGCTTGGTTTAAAGGTTGGTTTAAAGGTTTCAAGGCTGATATTTTATTCTATTTAGTAATATGTTTGGTTTAAAGGTTTGTTTAAAAGTTTAAAGGTTTCTTTTTATTTTAGTAATAAGCTTGGTTTGATGTTTAAGCAATGATTTTTTACCTGAGTTATGATCAAAGGTTTGCCAAATCCCATGCTTGTTTGATGGCTTTTGATTATGACAATTTGGCTTAGAGGGTGACTATTATGACTTGTTTGAGCTGATCTCTGAGTTGGTGTTGTTTGAATAACAGTGCACTTGGGTGGTTTGAAGGGTCTTTAACACTAATAATAAAAGGTGGGTTCAGGATAGCCTTAAGGTGGTCTTTATCTTGTCTAAAACAGTCAACCAACTGGTAAAATATGCTTGTTAAGTGGTGACAATAGTGATACTTGGTTCGACTGTCACGACCCGACTACGGGCCATGAAGGGTATCCGGGGCTAACCACCGAGCACCACCCATTCTGAAATCACAACACACTAGTAGGGAGGATAAAAGCTTATGCACGGCTCTATCGCACGATCTCATAAGAAAAAAAATGGTCATTTTTCCTAAATGCCCTGTAGCCTCCTGTTTATTACCGTGACGCGCAACACACCATAAATAAGACTCTACTAGACACGGTTCGTAGACACTTCCTTGGATTAAACTGCTCTGATACCACTTATGTCACGACCCGACTACGGGCCATTATGGGTATCCGGGGCTAACCACCGAACACCACCCGTTCTGTTACTTATCTGCTCTCATTCATGATATATACTCATAATCATAGAAAATCTATCATCATTTGAAACATATGTACCTTCATAAACATAAGCCCTTCGGCTATCAAAATAATATATGTACATGCATATACATGAAGATTGTAAGACCACACTATCCACACTGCGTATCTACGAGCCTCTACTAGAGTACTAGACATATAGATGGGATAGGACCCCGTCGTGCCCAAATCATGAATATATACATGTATGTACCAAAAGAAATATCAATGGCACCTCCAGAAAATGGAGTGCTCTCAAATCAGCTACTAGCTCCTATGGATCTGCACCGTCTCCCGCCACGTGGGCATGAACACGAGCGTCCAAAGAAAACGGACGTCGGTACGAACATTGCTGCGAGTATGTAAGGCGTGAATGAAATGAACATAACAGAATCCATAAGACATAAGACAAGGGCATAACCTTTGAATAGATACATTTTATACACATATCATACGTAGCATATCATATGAATTACCATAGCGTATATATATCATCATACCATTCATACATCATCATCGTTAACCCGCGTTCGGGTAACCATCATATGCAGCCCACTAGTGGTGTCATGCCCGGCCCTCTAGGCTCGGTATAAATGTAGCAGCCCGTTTTAGCGGTGACATGCCCGGCCATCTAGGTTCGGTGTAATCGTATGCAGCCCGCTTTAGCGATGACATGCCCGGCCATCTAGGCTCAGTGTAATCGTATCATCGTACATATCATATACTTATCATTCATCTCATAGGCATATCATGGTCTTATCATAATTTAACATTATTATACATATATCATCAAACATACATTAGAACTTGAAAGCAACTATACCATGTCGGGGTGACATAAGGTCATAACCCCCGATTACGTTATGGAGTATTCATGGTCGTTATATCTCACCTTGAAGGGACTACAGTTTAAGGTGAGTGCACATGAGGAAAACATCAATGAATCGTAGTCAACATCACTAGTACATCATATCGTAATCTCTAGAATCCTTAGGCTTGAACTTAGCATTATCCTTATCGCACTCCTAGCGTATTTCTTATCTCATATGGCCATTATCGCACTCCTAGCGTATTTCTTATCTCATATGACCATTCATGAACATAGGTTCTTAGTCTTTCAGAACATAGGAAATTCATGAAAAAGGAGGAAAATCATGCACAGGATTCATGCCTTAGGAAGAAAGGTTGAGCCTTACATACCTTTGTCATTTAACTATTCTATTGCTTGCTCGTTCTTCCTTAGTGGGCTCATTTATACCTTCAAGAGAGTTCATATCGATATTAGCAAAACAATCATAAGAACGTACTTACTAGAGCTAGAGAAAATTGGGCAGCATTTCCTTTGTTTATACGACTTCCTCCATATTCCATATCAACTCCCAAACATTCATAATAACAATTACCATATCGTATACAATAATCATCATTCACTTGCATTTTTCACATTTCACGATTTCACTTCAATTCTCCATAATCATGACCAAAGTCCATTATCATGTTCTTTCACATATAATACTCATTCCATGTTCTACATGTCATTTATATCATATTTATAATCTCAACATATCCATTTTCATGATTCATTTCAACTACTACTCAACATTGACACTATTCACCCTTTTATGACCCATTTTCTATACTCTTCTACAATCCGAGTGTTTCAACCTATCAATACTTCAAACAACATGTAAAGGTCATGAAAATTACCTTGGATGATGGAGGAATAAGCCTTGAATGGTAATACCTCTTTGCACCAAAACCCTATTTCACCTCTCTTGGGATTTCTTGGTTTGGATGACTTTAATGGGGTTTCATACACTTGATTCTTGTTGATTTGATGAAGTTGATCATCAATTTCCTTTGAATTCTTGTGGTTGAAGTGCTTGGAGTGTTCTAGAGGCTTCTTGAGTTGTGGAGATGAAAAATGAAATGAATTGAAATGAAGGAGAGGTCCCTTATATTATTTGAGTTCAGGCCCGACTGGAATATACGGACCAACATACGGTCCGTATAATTTTTACTGGCCGTATGTTTGGACCGTATATTTGGTCCAGTGAAGCATACCAAATTTTGGGCTGAATCTACGGTTGGACATACGGTCCATAGATTTTATACGGCCAGTATGTCTGGCCGTATGTTTGCCCAGTTTTTCGAGACTTGTCCTCGTCGACTCGTTTGATCTCCGATCCTTATGGAACCTTCTTAACACTTGTTTAACACTTCATTACCATTCTAAGAGACGTTATAACTCTTCCTCAAGGCATCATTAAAACATTATTAACTCGATACTCGTAAACCATGTCCGACACACGACATATAACTTACTTTCCTTAACAACTTCCCCTCCTTATCTTGAATGTCTTTGGAAATCTTAGTTAGGACCCTCAAATGCTATTTCTTGCTAGTAAAAACATCGTATACATTATACCCTTCGATGGCCTACTCAATGTACGCTAACGGGGAATTTTCCAAGGTGTAACATCAACTTAGTGATGAGATGTCAGATCCAAGAAAAATGGCATTAAGAAAGAGCTTTAGGGGGTTGGTAGGTTAACATAAAACATGTGTGTGATAAAGATTGACCATGTGTGATTCTGTCTTGTTTTACCATGTGATGAAGTGTCTATATGTGTGCTATGTGTAGAAAAATCACCTATCCAAGTCTAATCACCTAACACTTGGGAATTAAGAAGATAAAAGAGAAAAGGGGAATAAATGGGAGAGCCTTGGTGCAAGTCTATCTAGGCCCCTTTATGAATTTGTTTGGTACTGCTTTTGGATGTTTTGGATTAAAATGTAAGAAATTAATAAGTAGTCATGGCTAAGACGGAGACTAATGGTGATAGGTAGGATTCTGTAAAGTTGGGGTGATTTGTGTTTAGCTCTGTCTTGCTTTATTATGTGTGGATCAGTCCTGAAGGAAGACATACATGCTTCTGAGATGATATGTGACATGAAAGAATAAAATCAGTTCATAATTAGACTTGGGGTTGAGATGGCCTTTGAATAGTAGTCTGTGTCTTTGGCATCTAAATGTTTGTGTTGGGTCTGTTTTAGTGGTCATGCATCTGACTTAGCCATAAGACTTTTAAAGTTTGTACAAGGCTTAATGAGTCAACGGTGGTAGTCTTATGATAGTGTTAAGCTGTTCTAAACCATCCCAAGGTTTTGTTTTGTGGTTGTCACTGGGGTATGAGGATAAGGTCATAAGAAGGGAAAGGTCTTGGGAGAGTAAAAGGTGAGCCTGGGCATGAACTGGAGGTAGTGACCAGTGGAACCCAGGATCCTTTTTTACTGAAAGGAGATTCTGGAAACGGAGATGGGGAGGTGATGACCCTACCCTGTCCTGCTTCCCTTTCAGGACCCTGAGGCTTTTTTTCATGCTTTTGAACTTCTTCTCATGGTCCTGGGACACACAAAAGACCTCAGATGGATTAGGAAGGCTCAACCATATCTGGGGAAGAGGTCCACCTAGAGTTGGATAGTGTTCTGACAGTACTTGTAAGGTCTAAAACATGAATTTTCACTATGTCTTCCAAAAAGATTTTAAAATGAGGTGATTGGTTGTCTGTGTTGATGTTGTCTGAATTAGGTGTTTGGTAAGTAAGTAGGATTGGGAAGTATACTAGTAATAACCTAAGTTAAAACCATTAAGGGATTGAATAATAATGTCGCACCCTAATTTCGATAGGGCATGATGGGCACCCAACTCTTACTTAGAGCTGAGCGAACCCTCTGGCATTCACATAATGAAACTGGACATATAAAAAAATTTGAAAATATAATAAAGTACTTTCCGTCAAACCATAGAAATTTGCGAACGATACTCAATTAATCAAAAACCGATTAAGTCAAGCTGACATATCGGCCTACATGGTCGCTTTACTCAACGCATGACATCTTAACATACTAACCACAGGACACTGTCTGCAAAGTCTCTAAGAGTAAACACTTGAATCATATGAATCGGGACAGGGCCCCGACATACACGTACACACATATGATAACCATAATGACTCGACACTGCTCTAGGAAGAAAATGGAGTTTGCCAATCCCAGCTGATAGCCAATCATCCTAGCTGAATACTTTTACTGCAAAATAATGGGACCGTGTGGCATGAACACGGTGCCCCCGGCAAAGGGACGTCGATACGAACAATGTATCGAGTATGTAAGGCATAAGAACATCAAGTACAGATGGATCATGAAAACCAGTATCAATAATTGAATGCATCTGTGGCGAACATCTGAGAATATCTGCGTAACTCTATATGACTGAAACTGACTTTATGGCGTATGATAGGCATAGATTATAATATATTGATAGTCTTTGTGGAACGTACAGCCCGATCCATATATAATATAATAATGCCGAGAAACATACGGCCCAATCCATATATAATATAATAATGCCAAGGAACGTACGGCCCGATCCATATATAATATAATAATCATATATATACCGTACCCGGCCCTCTAGTGAGGGACTCGGTGAACAATGCAATGAAACTGTGCACGAATACATACCCGGCCCGGGACTCGGTGAAATGATGTAATAACGGCATGCACGAGTAGAATACCATGAGCAACCATATGCAAACTATATCATCATCTGGGACTTAATTGAATGATTCAAATGAACCGACACTTGAGAATCAAAGACAACTGTCATGTTAAGTACCGCTGAGAACTAGAATTCATTGGAGTCATGTCTGTTCATCGTTCGCTCGTTTATGTAATTCATGCCAAAAAGAAAGAAGGGATAGCCTTAACATACCTGTATGTCGACTTCCCAACGGGGTCATAGGATCAGCTTCGTTAGAAAATCAAGCTACAACCATCAAGACAATACTTCTATAAACAACGAGAAGTATAGTAACTAGCTGATGAAGGGAAAACAATTCTATGCGAACTTCTGCGCCATAATCTTCATCTAGCTCCCATCTAAACCTCACAACTTCATCAACCAATATATGATTACGTATCCACTAGTATCTCCAACCATTAGACAAAACTAAATCAGCTCAACATCTCTACACAACATAACTAACACTTCAAGTGTATCATTTAGTTCTTCAACTTATAGCTTTTAACATTTAACACCTTTAAACCATCAATCTTGTTCATCTACAACATGACACGACTTCCAGTTCCTAAAACAGTCCAATATGCAACAACATCACAACAATAATGCCAGCACCTTACATTACCCAAAATAGCCCAAGAGACAATAACATCATAACTATGATTTTCCGATTCTACAAGCTAGCCATAACTTGTATATCCTTAGTTCTACATAGATGGAGTAGGGTCTTAACTCAAAACACCTGAATCAGTTGTATTTAACTTTGTTTCAATTTGAAGGAATCTCAAATCCCCAACACAAGAGGAAGGATGAGCTTAGCTAACATCACACGGACTTTCCATGGAGGAATCACTTCAAAACCTTGAAGAATTTTTCTAGGATGACCATGGAACCTTTAGCAACATTTAGAGGTGTTTGGGAGCATGGTTGAGCTTCTCAATAGATGGAATTAGCTGCTGCTAGCAACGTACGTTAATGCTAGATTCACATAGGACTAGCTAGCTTCCAAAAGTGTTGAATTGAAACTAACCTTTTTTTTTCTCTAATCCCTTCTAAGCCTATACGTGTATATACCAATATATATTGATGTCTATATAAGAAGGACCTCCTTTTACTACCACATAAGTCAAGGCCCATAAAGTGAGTCATATACTAGCTTATCTAAGATGATGACAAGCAAGAAGCTACTAAAATCTGCCACCAACACTTAGAAAGGAATAGTCACACATTGCTTAATTCCTTGCTGCCACGTGTGGAAGTTTTATCATTAACACTAATCCATTAACCAAATAATTATTATCCTTTATCCCCACTACAACCCAATATTTAATCAATTACACACGTAATTAATTTCTTGGTCTCAATTCCCTTAAACATGGACCACTTTTAACACACTTCATATACTCATTATCGTGACCATGTAATATAACACTAGTCCATAGCCTCATTTTCCATCCATAAAATATTATTAGCAATCATTGTCGCCACACTATTCCATCTTAAATCATTTCAGGACTTCATTCTTCGTATACACCGAGTTCTTGATTTTCATGCTTGAATATGACCAAATCCTACGGCCTCGGTAAAATCGCTCATGTTGGATGGTTCAATTTTTTGGTCCAAAAATATAGGGTATTATAGCTTGGACCGTATTTCATCCAAATAAATTTCGACCCTCAACGAAACTTATTTTCTTCGATTGGTTTAACTTCTAATCCTTACGATACATCTGTACTATCACCCTAACCACCTATAAGATTGAGGGATAACCTCACTTCCATTACTAATGTCATTTAACTTGCACACTTTCCAACGCATGAAAACATGGGATGTAACAAATGACCTTAGGGTTAGTTTCCTACTTTTGCTTATGATCATGTGCCTCCTCCTTTCTTTAATCTATGCATCTGCACCTTGCTTTCTCAAAGCTTGCTTTCTTGTGATACTGATTGAATCTATGACTGTGAGAACCCAATTATGCTATAAACTTTCTTCTTAAATACTTATTAGACCAGATATTTGGGAGGGGGGGACCATTATCAGGAACTAGGTATATGTTTTGTGACGGGCAAGATGTACAAATACTGAATTAATGAGAGCTTAATGATGTTTTAAAGAAGAGCTATAACATCCCTTAGATTATTAATAAGGTGTTAAACAAGTGTTAAGAAGGTTCCATAAGGATTGGAGATCAAACGAGTCGACGAGAACAAATTCCGGAAAGCTGGGCAACATACGGTCCAACATACTAGCCGTATAAAACATACTGGCCGTATGTTCTGCCTAGAATGAGGACCTTCACTGGACCAAACATACGGTCCAGACATACGGTCAGTATAAAAGATACGGACTGTATGTTGGTCCATATGTCCGAGTCGGGTCAATTTCTTTAAGTTGATAGAAGGACCCTCTCTTATTTAATTCATTACATTTCCTCACTTCACACTTCAAGAATCCTCTAGAACCCTCTCCACTCTTCATCCACAAGAACCTAAGAGAAATCTATGATCAACTTCATCAAACCAACAAAATCAAGTGTATTAAACACATTGAAGTTCATCCAAGCCAAGGAATTCCAATGGAAGTGAACTAGGGTTTTGGTGCAAGAAGAGTATTGCCACTCAAGGCTTGTTCCTACACTATCTAAGGTAAGTTTTATGGTATTTTCATGTTGTTTAAGGTACTGAAAAGTTGAAAAACTTGGATTGTAGAATGATATAGAAAATGGGTCATGAATGTGGGAATAGTGTCATTGTTGAGTAATAGCTTGGATTGAGTCATGATTGTTGATATGTGGTGATTGTAAGTATGTTATGAATGACATTTATAACATGGTATAAGCATTACATGCGAGAGAACGTAATAGTGAAATATGACCATGATTATGGAGAAATTGAAGCGAAATTGAGAAAAGTGGATAATCTAGATGAATGATGATTGTTGCCTATAATATTGTGAATGTTATTATGGATGTTTGGGAGTTGACATGGAATATGAGGAAAACTTGTATAAACAAAGGAAATGCTGCCCAATTTTCTCTAGCATTAGTAAGCACGTTCATGTAATCGATTAGCTAATGTTAATGCGAATTCTCTTGAAGGTAGAAACGGGGGCATCGAAGGAGAACGAGCAAGCGATAGAATAGTTAAACGAAAAAGGTATGTGAGGCTAGTCCCTTCTTTCTAAGGCATGAATCTTATGGCATGATTTTCCCTCCTTCTTCATGAATTTCCTACATTCCGGAGAAACTAAGAGTCTATGTTTATGAATAGCCACATGAGTTAAAGATAAGAGATATTATGAACATGATGATGATGAGCTTAAGTCTAAAGATTCTAGAGTTCATGATATAATGCTTCTACAAAGCGAATAATGTTAACTACGATTCATTGATGTTGTTTATTGTATACACTCACCTTATATTCTAATTCCTTCAAGGTGAGGCAGAATGCTTGTAAATGCTACATAATGGAATCGGGGGTTCACGACCTTATGTCACCCCGATAAAGTATAGTTGTCTTTGAGTTCTATTCATGCATTATGACGAGTACATGATGATGATATTACACCGCGCCTATATGGCCGGGTAGACACCACTAAGGCGGGCAGCGTATACACCATGTCGAGATGGCATGGGCAGACACCACTAGTGGGCGGCATGAGTTAGTACCCCGGACGCGGGAGGCGTGGACGTGGGCTAATGATTATCACACCGTACCTATAAGGTCGGGCAGCTTATACATATATGCATACATAATATGATGATTATGAAATGCTTGACATGCATTATTTCTTTTATAATTGACAGTCAGTTACAGGTTGCTCCTTATTTGATGCTTCCTTATTTCATTGAAGTATTATTATTGTTTATGCCTTACATACTCAGTACAATGTTCGTACTGACGTCCGTTTTCTTTGGATGCTGTGTTCATGCCCACAGGTAGACAGGGAGGTGATCCAGACTCGTAGGAGCTATCAGCTGACTCGAGGGCACTCCATTGTTCCGGAGGTGCCATTGACTTATTCTTTTGTGTACATACATGTGTTTTGGGCATGACGGGGTCCTGTCCCGTCTATATGTCTAGTACTCTAGTAGAGGCTCGTAGATGCGTAGTTGTGGGTAGTATGGTCTCACGGTTTCTCATCGTATGTGTATATATATATATTATTTTGATAGCCGGAGGGCTTATGTATATAAGGTAAATATGTTTCAAGTAGAAATGGTTCTTTTATGATTATAAGCATGAGATTAATTAATGACCGCAAATGAGTAATAGAATGAGTGGTGCTCGGTGTTTAGCCCCGGGTCCCCGTCATGGCCAGTAGTCGAGTCTTGACAAAAGTGGTATCAGAGCAGTTCAGCCCTAGGAAGTGTCTACGAGCCATGTCTAGTAGAGTTTTATTTATGGTGTGTTGTGCGCCACACTAATAAACAGGAGGCTACAAGGCATTTAGGAAAAATGACCATCTTTCATCTTAAGAGATCGTGCGATAGAGCTGTGTTATAAGATTATCTCCTTGCTAATAGTGTGCTATGATTTCAGAAATGCCGCCAAAGGGAAAAGCTACAGCTGCCCAGAAGGGCAAGGTTACGATGTAAAGGCGGGTAAAAAAAGAGCTATCAATGAATGTAGAAGTGGGTGAATCACATAATGAGGCTCCATCTAATGCCTCTTCTACTCCGCTTATTATAGAAGAACAAGAAGGGGCATCAGCTCCAGCTTCTATGCCTCCAGTTCCTCCACCGGCTACTTCGGGTCAACAAGTGACCGAGGCTATTCATCTATTGACGCGATTGGTTGCCGCCGAGCACGGCGGCGAGAATGCGGGTCCAAGTGATCAGGCAGCTAGTACCAGAGCCGATGATTTCATGAGTTTGTATCCTCCGGAGTTTTTCGGGTCAAAGCCGGATGAAGATCCGCAAGGTTTTATCGATGAAATGTTGAGAACATTGAAGATTATTCATGCCTCCGAAACTGAATCTGTGGAGTTGGCATCTTATAGACTCCGGGATGTGGCGATTTTATGGTACAATAATTGGATATTATCAAGAAAAGAGGACGCGCCTCCTCTGGTTTGGTAAGAATTTCGTAGATGCCTTTATCCGCCACTATTTAACACCCGAGGTCCACTGAGCTAGAGCGGATAGGTTCTTAAATCTAAAGCAAGAAAATATGAGTGCCCGGGAGTATAGCCTTCAATTTAATTCTTTGGGTAGGTATGCCCCGACTATGGTGGCCAACATGAGAGATAAAGTGCACAGATTCATGAGTGGATTATGGCTACATTTGTTCAAAGACTGCTTGATGGCTTCGTTGCAAGATAGGATGGATATTTCCCGCATTCAAGCCCATGCCTAGAATTTAGAAGGACAACAGCATGCGCAAAGGGGTGATCGTGGTATTGATAGAGGGCCAAGCAAGTGGGCCAGATCTATGGGGGCAGGTAGTGATTATAGAAGGGGATCAAGGCAGACACATTCTAGACACTCAGACCGTCGGCGACTAGTGCACCTCCACGATTTGCGAGGTAGGAGATTTGATCGCTCCTTTCGCCGGGACGAGGTCGAGTTTGAGCTGCGGGTTCTCGGTTTGGGGGTGATCATAGTCGGGAGGAGACCCCCGGTATCGCGATGCGGCCGGTGCGGTAGATTACACTCCGGACGACGGTGTTGTCCAAGGTTCGTATGCTTGTGTGGCCGGAGTTGGGCACATGATGCGGATGGCCGTCGATGAGTGGTAGAGTTGGGGTTCGGCCCACGGGATCAGCGATTGGTTCTTCTTCGGTGCGCCGGGGCGGACTCCCCGGATTCCCAAGCCGAGGTAGAGGCCGAGGGGAGCATCTACTTGGTGCCACTCGGCCCCGTATGTATGCTTTAGGCGGACGACGAGGATCTTGAGTCCTCCCCAGATGTGGTTACAGGTACATTATCTGTATTTTGCCATGATGTGTATGCATTGATAGATCTGGGTTCTACCTTATCTTATATTACTCCATATGTTGCTGACCGTATTGGGGTGAAACTCGAGCAAATTAAACCTTTTGAGGTATCTACTCCGGTTGGTGATCCTGTGATAGCTAGATAAGTGTACAAAGATTGTGTAATTGTGATATGTGACCGTCAGACTAGAGCTAATTTAGTTGAGCTAGAAATGCTGGATTTCGATGTGATTATGGGTATGGATTGGTTAGCCTCATGTTATGCTAATGTTGACTGCTGAATGAAAGCGGTTCGATTTCAATTTTTGGGAGAGCCCGTGCTTGAATGGAAGGGTAATACAGCATCTCCAAGAGGTAGGTTTATCTCCTACCTTAAGGCAAGAAAGATGATAGCTAAGGGCTATATTTATCACTTAGTCCGAGTTCATGACACCGAAGCAACGTCGCCAATTTTCCAATCCGTTCCGGTAGTGAATGAATTTTCGAATGTATTTCCAGATGAACTTCCAGGCCTTCCTCCGAAAAGAGAAATTGATTTCACTATTGATGTGTTGTCGGATACCAAGCCTATTTCTATTCCTCCCTACCGAATGGCGGTAGAATTGAAAGAGCTAAAGGCACAGTTGAAAGATTTGCTTGAAAAGGGGTTTATTAGACCCAGTTCATCACCGTGGTGAGCCCCTATCCTATTTGTAAGAAAGAAAGATGGCTCCCTACGAATGTGCATCGATTATAGGCAGTTGAATAAGGTGACAATAAAGAACAAATATCCTCTTCCAAGGATTGATGATTTGTTTGATCAATTACAAGGTGCCAAGTGGTTTTCCAAAATAGACTTGAGGTCGGGTTATCATCAAGTGAGAGTTAGAGAAGAAGATATTCCCAAAACAGCTTTCAGAACGGGATATGGCCATTACGAATTTCGGGTGATGTCATTTGGATTAACTAATGCTCCGGCAGTGTTCATAAATTTGATGAATAATGTATTCAGGCCTCTCTTGGATTTATTCGTAATAGTATTCATTGACGACATTCTGGTATACTCTCGCACAGAATCAGAACATGCAGACCATTTACGTATTGTTCTTGGAATTCTTCGAACTCGAGAATTGTATGCAAAATTTTCAAAGTGTGAGTTTTGGTTGAATTCTGTGACATTTTTGGGTCATGTTATTTCAGATAATGGCATTCGAGTTGATACTCAGAAAATTAAAGCTGTGAAGACTTGGCCAAGTCTTGCGTCGCCTATAGAAGTCCATAGTTTTCTGGGGTTGGCAGGTTACTATAGAAGGTTCGTAGAAGAATTTGTTACATCCCGTATTTTGAACGACGGGACGATTCGGGTTAACTATGATAAGTTAAGGTCAGGACCATTCCGGGGTGCGAAGTCGGGACGTGTGACCTTCGATTTTGTCATAAGACCTAAGTGTGTATGATTTTATTGACATGGATCATTTAGGAAAAAAATTGGTACCAAAGATGGAATATTTGAAAATGGCCAATTATTGAAAAAAATGGAGGGAGTAAAACATGGCCATGTGGCCGGCCACCTTTGAGTGGGCCATGGCCACATGGTTGGCTATTATATGAAATATAATAGATGACTTAGAGGGATTATATCATCATTTCAAGACTTAAGAAAAATCAAGAAACTTGGAGAGGAGAAAGGAGAGGGTTCGGCCAAGAGCAACAAAAATTGAGTCCAAGATTTAGCCATCAAAAAAATTATTCCTTCAAGCAAATCTACTAATTGGAAGGTGCTTGATAACGTGGAGTTGTTGTTTCTAGCGTTGGATTGTTCGTTTTCATCCTTGGCCAACTTTGGACAAGTTGAGGAGTGTGAAGAAAGGTAAATTCTAATCTTGTTTTATGAGTTATGGAAGGTTTATGTGTGTTGTTGTATGTTGATATGGATGAAATTCATGAGATATAGCATGATGAAGTTGAGCCATGTGCTATGGTGTTTGGCCGTGGTGCATGGATGTTGTGTGTCTAAGTGATGAATTAAGTTTATGTGGCATGTTTGGTTATTGTGGAGTGTTGATATGAATGAAAATCATGAGGTATGTATGTAAGTGTGTTGGCCGAATATGGCCTCTTATGGGTGTCAAGAAATGAATTAGTTTTCTTGGAATTTTGGTTGTTAATGTTATGTGGATTCTATGTTGGAAATAAGAGTTTAATGATTCAAATTGGTATTGTAAGTGTTATGGGCTGATTTGGAAGGTTTGGTGCATTTAGTGTAATTTTTATGTTTATGGAAATGGCATGGTAAGAGTATAGATTGTTGGAGTAAATCATGTTTTGAAATCAAGGAATGTGTTAGAGTTGAGGTTCTCGGGTTTGGGGACCATTTCGGGTGGAATGGAGTATTTGTTGGGTTGTTGGAAATATTGTATGAATTATTTAAAGAGTTCTTGAATGTTGTTTGAATGGTTTTGGATTGATAATTGAATATGCGTTAGTTTGATTACATGTGGGTTTGTAAGTATGTAGTTGTAGTAAGCATAATTGGAATGTTGTTGGAATGTGTGGAGAAGAATTTTTAATGTTCGAATGTGTTTCGAATTGATTGTGGATATTGTTGGAATGATTGTTGGTTTCTTTGTGTTGTTGAATTTGGCGAGTTGAATTCTCGGGGTTGGTCTATTTTCGGGGGAAGTCTTTGCCCAAATTCCTTTAATTATGTGTTAGTTTGGAAATGAGCTTCTAAATGCTTGGTTGACGTTGGTATTTATTGATGTTATGTAGATTTTGGAGAGTTCGAGATATAAGTTTGATTTGGATTAGTGTTGGGTGCGAGCGAGGTATGTAAAGCTTAACTCTTCTTTCTTTTGGCATGTCTTAGTTGTACATAGGCTACGACACGAGTCTCGAGGAAATTCTACTCTCACAATCCAGAGCATGTCTATGATTCGCGTTTGTCTCTCGATATTCATATGTTGATGTGAGAAAATATTGGCTTTGATGTTTTTGGAATAATTGATTTTTCTTCTCTCTTAAAATTGCATAAAAGTTGGTTTTCAAAAGAGTTTTATCCTTAAACGATGTTGAAACTACGAACTGCCGTAACTTTCGACTAAGGGCTCGGATTGCCTCGATATCGCTGTGGGAGGTTGTTACATCCCGTGTTTTTGCACATTCGGAAAATTTGGACATAATTGTGATTTGTAAGAATGAGGCCATGCTTTGATTTTATGTGAAGTGTATGTTGTTACTTATGGAAAATATCGGCACGAGAACATTGGAGAAGGCCAAGGGCAAAATTGAAATCTCGGAAATTTGTTTTGAATTTGCAAAATACGATTCCTAGCCAATTGGGCTCAAAAAAAAAAAAAGAAAAAATTGAGGCCCAAAACATCAAGGGTGGCCGGCCAACATATAAGGCCCAAGACCATGTCATGTGCCAACCATGTGATGAATTAATCATAGGATATATTCATGATCAACCTTAGAATCTTCAAGAAGAAGCAAGCAAAAAGAAGAAAAAAATTGAAGAAGCCGTCGGCTCCAAGAAGAAGAAAGAAAAAAATTTCCAAGTCTTTTAGCTTCATCCAAAAATCTTGATTTTCTTGAATTAGTAGCAAGCTCAAGACGCTCTTCAACGTGATATAATTAGTTAAGCGAAAGAACTACGTTTGCGGCGGGTTGAAATTTGAAGAAAAAGGTAAGGATTTCTTGTTTCTTTTATGTTATAGACGATCTATGGATGTTAGAGTGCATGAAGTTGGATGGAAATCATGAAAATTATGGCGTGTGCATGCATGGCCGTGTGGTGTGTGAGT
Source organism: Lycium ferocissimum (assembly GCF_029784015.1). Classification (NCBI taxonomy): domain Eukaryota; kingdom Viridiplantae; phylum Streptophyta; class Magnoliopsida; order Solanales; family Solanaceae; genus Lycium; species Lycium ferocissimum. The sequence goes on from NC_081343.1 coordinate 26,128,438, forward strand.
GTGTGTTGTGGCCGTGAGCCGTGATGTAAGAAAGAGATGAATTTGATTTTACTTAGCTTGTTAATTGTGTTGTTGTGACGTTTGTAATGAAAAAGAAAGGTTTAATGAGTTAAGTTGGTGTTGAAATTGGTTTTATGTTGTTATGAGAAATTATGTGATTTTTATGTAGTTTTCATATAATGATGAAAGTGAGAACTTAGATGTGAATGGTGATTATGGGTTATGGAAATGGAAGATGGAAATATGTTATGGATATTTATGTTGAAAATTTGAAATTTTGGATAACTTATGGTTTGATGGAAATCTTATATGTTTTGTAGAATAAGGCGAAATGTCCTTGGGTCGTATTTGAATGGCCTTGAATTAGTAGACAAATATGAAAATATCGATATTGGATGAGAAGTATGAAGTTAGAATGGAAGTTGATGTATTATGTTGAAAGAAAGACCATTTATGTTCATATGTGTTTTGTAGTGTTTATTGATGTTGTTGTTGGTTGTTTTGAGCCGAGTTGAATCTCGGGGTGTCGTACTTATAGGGGAAGTGCTGCCGAAATTTCGGTAGCCAAATAGAAACCAAGATTTGAAATGTTAACTCTCATGAATAGTAACTGGTAAGGATGACCATTTGCAGATTCTGGACGAAACGGGAATTGAGCTCAAGCGAGCATAAGGCACCCGTGAGGTATGTGAAGCTATCCCTCTCCTTCTTTTGGCATGTCCTAGGTATAATAGGCTTGAATTTGAGCCTCGGGGGTTATGCTGCTCATCGAAACTCGATTACGAAATTGAGCACTATTCATTCGGTGCGATTGAACTAGAATGCTTATATCTTGTTGGAAAATGCTCAAACGCCGTCTTGCGGGAATGTAACCGAATTGTCTTGAAACTACCATAAATGACTCTATTAAGTAATGTATTATTTTCTAAGGCTTTTCTAAAACCGCTCCGAAGGGGTGCGTACAAAACCACTCACGAAGAGTGTGATATTTTATAAAACTTTTTAAAAAAACCATTCGAAGGAGTGTGATATTTTATAAACTTTTCCAAAACCACTCCAAAGGGGTGTGAGATTTTATTATTCTTACTACTACTATTATTATGCCGATGGGGCTAGTATTAGTGTTATGTCGCGAGTGGCATGCCCGACGGGGCCGGGGGTAGCCGCATGCCGCGAGTGACATGCCCGATGGGGCTAGGATTATGTCGGGGCCGCATGTCCGATGGGGCCGGGATAGACGTATGTTGGACCGGCGTACCCGAAGGGGCCTTCATTTATTCGGGCTTGCATGTGTCGAAGGAGCCGGGATAGACGTATGCGGTGCAAGCACGCACCGAAGGGGTTATTGATATTATTATCACTCGCTATCACTATTGTTATTACTATTATTGGTATAATTATTAGGCCGGAAGCGTCGTCCGAAGGGGACTATTTTATTTAAATATTTAATTCATCGGGTAACCTAAACTTGCTTCTCGTTGTACTTTCCTATTTCTTGCTTCGGTGATGCTTTACACGCATATATTAGTACCGACCTCCTTCTTCGGAAATTTGCGTTTTATGCCCGCGAGGTTCGGGGACGCGACCGACCCGACTTAGAGGGAGATAGCATCGGGAGTCGAACTGACTCCATTTGCTCGGAGAGGCTGCCCTCGTTTTGGTATAGCTTTATATCTTGTACGGATGTTATACTCTATAGAAATGCTGCGAACGGCGTGTGGAGTCATTGTTACCGTTTGGCCACATGTCGGCCATTATTTTGTTGTACGAAATGGCGTAGGCCCTTGGCTCGCCTTGTTTTATGTCGTATGTATATATATCATGTTTTGAGATGCCTCGAGCTACGTGTCGATTTTGGTATTTCATTTACAATTTTCAATTCTCGTTTTAAGGAAAAAAATTTGAGTCGACGTTTAATGGTTCGCCGACTGCGATGAGAGTCGGGTGCCCGCCACGCCACCGACGAAGGTTGGGGTGACAAACAGGTTGTATGACGTGTGATGAGTGTGTGTGTTTTCCATAGGCGGGCCCGCCGGGTTGACACTCGTCCGTGCTCCCGACCTCCCTTTGTCCACATTTCGATGACATTTTAGAAAGAGTTTGGTATGACGATTTTTCCCGATTCCCAGTATGGTCATTTTACTTACTTTTTGAACTTATGATAACGATTTTGATGCACGCATGATTACTCACGACTCGCTCGTGCGTGTTGTTGGTACATCTTTCACGGTTCCGGGCAGCCTTGTTGTCGTGCGCACTATGATATATTCGGTGTTATGCGTATTTACGGTTCCCGAGACCTCGCCATAGGACCGGGTTCCGTTTATGGAGTTATGTTGTGATATGGCTTATGATGTGTTGTGATGATGTGTTGCGTTCGGGGTTGTACGGAGATTTGAAACCTTGGTGTTATGCCGTGTTATGGCGCCATCGTCGACAGGCGGGCGACCATATTTTCTGTGCCCTTTTGCATGCTTTCTATTTTGAAAATAAACATTTGGCAGTTTGGAAATGTACTTACTTTCGGTACTCCTGTTTCGAGTGTGACCCGATTTATTTACTGTATTTTCTGCTTTGCATACTCAGTACATATTTCGTACTGACCCCTTTCTTCGGGGGCTGCGTTTCATGCCCGCGGTACGGACGGCCGGTTTGGCGATCCGCCAATTTAGGGAGACTTATCTGTTGTGTTTGGAGTGCTCCCTTTGTCCCGTGAGCCTACATCTTGGTATATATGCTCGTTCGTTGCATATGTGTGTGTGTGTTCGGGGGGGGGGGGTACGGCGGGGCCCCGTCCCGTCGCTATGATTCTCATGGTTTGTTTAGAGGCCCAGAGACGTATATGTGGGTTATGTGCCTATAAGATTACGTATGGGTTTGTATATTATATGTTTTGAGCCGCCGCGCCGTAGGATAGCCTTGTCGGCTTTCGATATATGTATATATATATGAATGGGTTTGAGATGTGTTTGAGACGGCGTTTGATATTTGTATACGCGTAAGCCGGTTGCGTGTGATTTGGGTTCGATGAATGCGTTTGGGTGCCCGCTCGGAGCCATAGTCACGGCCTACGGTGGAGGGTAGTGACAAAAGTAGTATCGGACGGTTTGTCCTCGGAATGTCTACGGGCCGTGTCTCGATCTTGTTTATCGGTGTGTTTACCCGGGGCCACTCTAAAACCCGGGGGCCACAG
>NC_081343.1:26131730-26141173 GCF_029784015.1 Lycium ferocissimum
GTTGTTGGAATATTATGAATGTTGCTAAAGTCGTGCGTAAAGACTAGTAATGTTGGAATGCATTGTGAGTTGATTATCGATGTTGTAGTTGGTTGTTGGTTTGGGTTGTTGAAATCGGCCGAGTTGAAATCTCGGGGTTGGTGTATTTACGGGGAAATCTTTGCCGAAATTTCGTAGAGAATTTAATGTCCGTTTGGAATTGAATGCCTAAGTGCGTGTAGCTAATGTTGATATATTTGGCGTTGTGTAGATCTTGGAGCATCCGAGAGTTGAGGCTTGGCTTATCTTGCGAGCGGAAGAGGTATGTAAGGCGTTATTTTCTCTTCTTTGGCATGTCTTAGCGCTACTAGGCTATGACCCGAGCCTCGGAGGAATTCCACACTTAGAATCCGAGCTCAGTTACGTATTTATCCATTCCTAAAGATCTACTCTTTAATGTAACCAAAACTAAGATTCTTATGTTTTCAAAAGAGTGAATTTCAAAGTCTTGTAAAGAATTTTGCTACTTGAAAGGTCCCGAGCTTCAAACGCTCATAACTTCCGCATATGAGCTCGGATCGCCCCGAAACTTAATAGGTAACTTCATAAGACATAACATTCCCCCAACTTTCGTAAGCGGGCTCGGATGGGGATGACACCCGCCCGTGGGGCCCGCGGCCTTTCTGCGACTATTCTTAATGACCTTTAAGAAAGATTTAGTACTATTGTCACATTGACTTCCGACTATGGATTCTCTACTTGTTTGATAAGTTTATGATTATGATTTTTATGCATTTTTTTTTTAAATGAGGATTGTTACGCATATGACTTCAATATGTAATCATGATTTCTAAGTCCGGTTTGATAAATTCCGAGAGATGTCCGAAAGGTACTTGATATAGTTCTTGTCCGACTTTTAAATGATAATTCGTTTAATTCATTTCATCAAGTCTTTGATATGATTTATATGCATATGGTTTCTCACTACTCTGCTCGTGCAAAGCTCAATATGTCCTTCATGAGTCCTAGGCCAGGACACGCATTCGTGCACATTCATTCGCATTATTCACCGAGTCCCTCACTAGAGGGCCGGGACACGCTATATATATATATATATATATATATATATATATATATATATCTGTATATGATGGTGTGATGGTGTGATGAGACGGTGATGGCGGCCAGGATGGCACATGATGATCCTATTCACCGAGTCCCTCACTAGAGGGCCGGGACACGCTATGTATATGCATATATATATGATGATTACTTATGTTTATGACATGATCATGCATTATTTATGTTCAAGGTAAGCCCTTTTGGCACTGTATTCATGTTCCATACTCTTTATTTTGGTACGGTTTTGTTACTGTATTCCATACCTTACATACTCAGTACATATTCCGTACTGACCCCCTTTCTTCGGGGGCTGCGTTTCATCTTTGCGCGGTGCGTATACTCGTTTGGGTGCGAGCTGCCAGCTTAGGATCCCTACTCTTTATTGTGAGAACTCCGCAACGGGGAGCCCGCATTTTGGAACTCCTTTGTTATATGTATGCTTATTTATTCAGGGTACGGCGGGGCCCTGTCCCGTCATATGGTTCTGTTATTATTGTTAGAGGCCTGTAGACATAGGTGTGGGTTATGGGTAGCACTGTACAGTTGAGTATGTGCTCTGTATGTATATGTGATATATGTATATATGTGCGCACGGTGTCATGCCCTTCTGTGCGTATAAGTTTCTATTTTGCTGCTATGATCTGACTACGATTGATAGGTGGGTACGAGTGCCCAGCTCGGGCACTAGTCACGGCCTACGGGGCTGGGTCGTGACATAGGGTATGGCGATTACAAACTATTACTAGACAACTTCGATACACTCGCCTTGCTATGACTGGATCACTAACTAGCGTGGACACCTAAAAAGGTTGAATCAACTCGGGCTCTATTCCAAACTTGCCGGCAATAAATGGAGTAACATATGATAAAGTGAAACCGGGGTCAATCAGAGCATATACATCATAAGAGGAGATTGATAATATACCTGTGACGACATCAGGAGACAACTCACGATCCTGCCTACTAGCTAATGTATAAATGCGGTGCTGAGCCCCACTCGAGCTAGACGTTCCACTCCTCCCTCTACCACGTCCTGCTAGTGTCTGAGAACCTTGCCCTGAAGGGCGTACTGCAGAAGAAGAAATAGCTACGGACCCGGTAGGCTGAACAATACCTACACCATCTCTCATCGAACACTGCCCTATCACAGGCCCTGGCTAGCCACAAGCATAACATGCATCCGATCCCTATCGGTACTGACCTGCGTGTAACTTACCACACTGGGCACATCGTGGTAATGGGGGTCTCATCTGACTGGACTCTGGTCCTTACTGAGAACCTGATGCTTTAGAACTGTGACCCGCTCCTGAATAAGAAGACCGATCAAGTCTCAAAACTGAAAATCGCGGAGGTACACTCCCTGTTGAATGAAATGGATACCGGGAATGCTGATGTCTCTATCCTCCCTTAAACTCACCAACCGTATCTAGAGATCTAGCCCTTTTACCATAACCTGGTCACGCTCACGCTCTGTCCTCCGCTGACGCTTACGATCCTCTAAATCCTGTGCATATGCCTGTATACGAGAAATATCCATACCCGGCTGTAACGCAACCGTCGTACACTCATCAATCAAATGTGGTCCTAGACCAGCCACAAAACGATGAACTCGATCATCTATCTCAGCCACCATGGTGCGGGGCGTATCTAACCAAAGAATCAAAATACACACAATACTCCTGAACACTCATACTGCCCTACTCAATACGAAAAGAACCTATCTACTCGGTCCTGTCGGACTTCTAATGGTAAATAATGGCGAATAAAAGCATCCGCAAACTCTCGCCAAACGGCTGGAGGGGTATTCTCTCCCTTAGATAGCTCCCATGTCTGGCACCACTGTACTGTAACATCACGGAGCCTATACGAAGTTCACTCTACTGACTCGACCTCATCCGCGTGCATAACCCTCAAAGTCCTCTGCATACCATCAATAAAGTCCTGAGGATCCATATTTTGCTTCAACATAAAAAACTCTAGAGGATCTAACCCGAGAAAAGCCTTAACCCTCGCACTACCAGCTCGGTCTACCTGATCAACACCAACTCCCTACCGCCGAGCCTGAGCGGCTACCAACCTAGTCAATAGTTGTATAGCATGCCGCATATCCTGGCCCGGTGCATCTGGCTGAGGGACTGGGGGTACTGGGGCAGGTGCTGGAGCCAGGGTATGCGAAGTCTGAGATGGGCTTTCACTCTGAGACTCACATCGAGCCCTGGTAGCCCGCTGAGTAAGGCTAGTAGTGTCACGACCCGACTAGGGCCATGACGGGCACCCGGGGCTAACCACCGAGCATCACTCATTCTATTACTTATCCTGCCTTCATTCATATTTCTCATCATTCGTAACCATAGAAAATGACTCTCATTTAAAACATATTTACTTTATAAACATCAGCCCTTTAGGCTATCAAAATAATAATATACATATACAAGCATATACATGAGGACTATGAGACCATACTACCCACACTGCGTATCTACGAGCATCTACTAGAGTACTAGATATATGGACGGGATAGCACCCCGTTGTGCCCAAAATACATATACATATATATACCAAAAGAATAATCAATGGCACCTCCGGAAAAGTGGAGTGCTCTCAATCAGCTAATAGCTCCTATGGATCTGTACCGTCTCCCTACCTACCTGTGGGCATGAACACAGCGTCCAAAAAAAACGGACGTCAGTACGAATATTGGACTGAGTATGTAAGGCATGAATGAAAGGAACATAATAGGAAAATCATAAGGCATAGATGGAGACATAACCTTTGTGTGGACTCATTTTATACATATATCATACGTGGCATATCATAGAGATCATCATAGCATATACATCATCATACCATACATGCATCATCATGTCAATCATACATCATCATATCGTTAAGCCGCGTCCAGGTAACCATCGTATGCAGCCCACTAGTGGTAATCGTGTCTGGCCTTCTAGGCGCGGTGGAATCATAGCAGCCCGCCGTAGCGGTGACATGTCCAGACAATTAGGCACAGTGGAATCTCAAGTAGCCCGCCTTAGTGGCGACATGTCCGGCCAACTAGGCGCGGTGGAATCACATCATCATACATACCATACACTTATCATTATCATTCATGTCATAGGCATATCATGACTTTATCATAACTTAACATCATCATACATATATCATCAAACATACATTAGAACTTGAAAGCAATTATAGCAGTGTCGGGGTGACGTAAGGTCGTGGACCCCGATTACGTTGGCATGGAGTAATCATAGTCGTTATATCTCACCTTGGAGGGACTATATTTTAAGATGAGTGCGCATGAGGAAAACATCAATGATTCGTGGTCAACATCATTAACTTTGTAGGTACATCATATCGTAATCTCTAGAATTCTTCGGCTTGAACTTAGCATTATCATTATCGCACTCATAGCGAATTTCTTATCTCATATGACTATTCATGAACATAGGCTCTTAGCCTTCCGGAATGTAGGAAATTCATGAAAAAGGAGGAAAATCATGCATAGGATTCATGCCTTAGGAAGAAAGATTGAGCCTTACATACCTTTGTCGTTTAACTACTCTATTCTTACTCGTTCTCCTTTAATGCACTCGTTTATACCGTCAAGGGAATTCGTATTGACATTAGCTAAACAATCATAAGAACGTACTTACTAAAGCTAGGAAAATTGACGCATTTCCTTTGTTTGTACGACTTCCTCCATATTCCATATCAACTCCCAAACATTTATAGCAACAATCACAATATCATAAACAATAAGCATCATTCGATTGCATTGCCCACATTTCACAACTTCACTCCAAATTCTCCATAATCATGACCAAAGTTCGCTATCGCGTTCTTTCGCATATAATACTTATTCCATGTCCTAAGTGTCATTTATAACGTATTTATAATCCCAACACATCCATTTTCATGATTCATTCCAACTACTACACAACAATAGCACGATTCACACATTTATAACCCATTTTCTATACTCTTCTACAATCCAAGTGTTTCAACTTATTAATACTTCAAACAAAATGGAAAGATCATGAAACTCACCTTAGATGATGGAGGAATAATGTCACGACCCAACCCCATAGGTCGTTACTAGTGCCCGAGTTGGGCACCCATACGCACTCAATAACCGAAATCAGCATACAAACAATCTACACCGACATAGAGATCATACGTGGTTCCAAACTGTCACATACTAACATATAAGCCGCACAAAAGCCGGCAAGGCTATCATAATATACATAACGTAGCAAAGCATACATATACGCAGCCGACAAGGCTGCCACGGCGGATGGGCCGCTCAAACACAACTTACTCAACGCATCCGAACAAAACTGTACATAACCCACTTCTATGTCTACAGACCTCTAATACAGAACAACAGAATCAGATGACGGGACAGGGCCCCGCCGTACCCTGAATAAACATAATCATATACATCGGAAGAATATATACCCAAAATATTGGCTCCAGAAACAAAGGGAGCACTGCGAACGCCGGAACGGAAATCCTACGGCAGGTGGATCACCGAAATCCGTACCGCGGGTACGAAACGCAGCCCTCGAAGAAGACGGTCGGACGAAATATATGCGAGTATGTAAAGCATGGAATACCATAAACAAAATCGTACCGCAACAAGGACAGGACGAGAAAAGTAGCATAATAACCAGAAAATCATAACACTTGCCTTTGAAACATAAGTCATACGTATCCATTTCATATACACCTCATCAAAGGACTGAGAAACAGAGTCAGAAAATCATCTCGTACACATACATAGGCATAACGTGCCCCGGCCCTTTAATGAGGGACGCGGTAAGTAGGATCATCAGATATATATATACATATAACGTGCCCCGGCCCTTTAATGAGGGACGCGGTAAGTAAAATCATCATATCATGTACATATAGCGTGCCCCGACCCTCTAATGAGGGACGCGGTGAATGAAGTCATCATATGCCATCACAGCACCTCCCGTATCATCATATCATAATCATATCATATAACATACCCGGCCCTCTAGCTGAGGGGCGCGGTGAATCATACCGTAGAATCGTGCACGAATACATGCCCTGGCCCGGGACGCAGTGAAAGAGATCATAATAGCTCGCACGAGCAGAGTAGTGAGAAACCATACACACAAATCATCATCACAGACTCAACAACATAATCAAACGAAAACTCATTTAAAAGCTAAATAATGGTCAAGTCAAGTTCCTTCCGAAAATCATTCGAGAACATATCAAGTATCACTTTAGAAATTGTAGGTACGTGTCAAGATCACATGACATAGCTTGGGAAATCAAAAACATAGTCGTCATTACAGACTCAATAAAATAGTCGAAGCGAACTATTATTTCCAAAACCAAGACAATAGTCAAATCGAATTTTCTTTCGAATACCACTCGGGAACATATTAACCCGAACTTCGAAACCACGTACTATTCATCAAAATCATATACATAAGATCATTATCATAATCTCAAAAGGTAAGTAAACTGATCGTACTTGAAATCGGGATCATATTCTTTCAAAAGTCGTCAGAAGTACATGAAGGGAAGTCGCGGGACCCACAGACGGGTGTCGACCCAAGCCGGGCCCGCCTATGAAAAACATAGTCATCATACGTCATGGAATCATTTTTGAGCATATCGAAGCGATTCAGTTCTGTCTGGGAAAGTTACGGGCTTTCGTAGTTTTCGGAATCATTTAGGAACAACACTCTCTTAAAACTAATTTTTATGCAACTTTTGAAAATCAATCATACAAAACATATAAACCATAGTTTGTCCACATAAGGATGCCAACATCAAAAGCAAATACGACTACAAGCTTTATACTCGGATTTTAGGAATGGAATTTCCTAAGCTCATAAATAAATCATAATCAGTCGTATCTAAGACATGCCAAAAGAAGGAAGGTAAGCTTTACATACACAAATACGCACTCAACGCTAATCCAAACTCAAGCTAAAGCCAACCTACGCCTCGGGCTCTCAAGGTCTACAAACAAGTCATAATATGCCAAACATTAGCTATAGGCATTTTGGGCATTTAATTCAATTTAGCCCTTAATTCTACGAAATTTAGGCAACATTTCCGTAATAAATAGGCCACCAGGAATTTAACTCGGCCAAAATCAACAACAACCACAACAACAACCAACCTAGCAACATTTATAACCAATCCGAAAGGTAATATAACATTAACAACTCTCTTTTTCATCATTCAACAACTTTCAACATATTCAATTCAATGGCTTACGTTCAAGCCAATATCAACGCTTTTACATTCAATTAACAACCCGAATCATACTAACATCAATTAAGAACATTTTAAACAATTTATACAATATTTCCAACAATCCAACAAGGCTCCAATTTGCCCACTGTCCCCAAATCCGAGACACACTATAACACACTTCTATTTCCAAATCATGATTTGTACCAACAATTCACATTCTAACAATATCATTCTCATAAATATACAAATTACATCAATTGCACAATAGTCTCCCAATTCAACACAACACTTACGATATCAATTTGAGTCATTAAACTATTATCGTCAACATAGGATTCATAACGACAACAACTAAACAAGAAGCGATATTAATTCATTCTTTACCATGCTACATGACCCATATTCGGCCATATACCACATACACATATAGATGTTTCTCATTCATTTCTTCACTCTACAATGATCACAACATGCTAACTAGACTTCAATTCATTACTTCCATACAACACAACACACATACACCTACCTACACACCACACACACCACCTCAACTCCAACATGTCATATTTCATGAATTTCCTCCATTTTAACATACTACAACATGCATACAACCTTTATAACACACAAAACATAATCAATTCTTACCTTTCTTCTTTCAACTCCACACTAGGCTAGGGTTTGAATTTAGCACAACGAACGATTGGATGACCCGAACAACACTTCCACGTTAGACCCCAATTAGTGGTTTTGCATCAAGGAAATAATTTTGGGATGGCTAAATCTTGGACTTGAAATCCCTCCTCTTGGCCGAATGGTTGGAGCTTGTTGCTCTTGACTTCTATTTTTTTGCTAAGTGTGGAAAATGAATAAAGATGACTTAGAAGTCATCTTTTAAACTCCACACAATTTGCACAAGTGTCTATGGCCCACACATATGTGTTGGAGCAATTAAAATTGGACACAAAAATGTGTGGGACCATTTGAGTGTCACACGGCCAAGGCCTCATTTTTGCATGATTTTCAACTTCCAAATATATCACTTTTGGTCCCAAATTTTCCTAATTGTTCCATACCAACAAATTCATGAACAACTTATGACTTAAAATAAAATCAAAGGTCAAAAGTCCCGACTTTATATCCCGAAATAGTTTTGTCCCCAATTTATCACAATTAATCCGGATTGTCCCAATGTACGAAAACACGTGATATAACAAATAAGCCTTGAATAGTTACTCACCTCTTGCACCAAAACCCTATTTCACCTTTCTTGGGATTTCTTGGTTTGGATGACTTTAATGAGGTTTCATACACTTGATTCACTTCAATTCTTGTTATTAATCCTTGATTTCCTTTGTTTTCTTGTGGATGAAATATATGAAAGGTTGTAGAGGTCTTGAGAGGTTGAAGAAGTGGGTGGAAATGAAATAAATGAAGTGGGGATCACATTTAAAGACTTGAAACATTTTTGCCGTCGGGAGTTCCACGGTCCGTGGAAACTTATGTTGGCCTTGGTTCTGGTCGTGGTTCATGACGGCCGACCACCACAAGTGTGGCCGGTTCCACGGACCCTTCCACGGTCGTGGAACATTATATGGTCCCGTGGAACCTTGGCCGGTGAAACTCACGGCCTTCACGAAGTTGTTCCCGTCGTCTCGTTTGATCTCCAATCCTTATGGAACCTTCTTAACACTTGTTTATCACTTCATTAGCAATTCAAGGGACGTTATAACTCTTTCCCAAAGCATCATTAGGATATCATTGTCACACCCCGATCTTACTAGGGTGTGATGGGCACCCGACCCCATATTCAGAGCCGGGCGAACCCGTTGACTCTTACTGCACGTATGAACTACACCGTTTTTTTTTTTTATTATTTAACTAGCATTAACATAAATAGCACAATTACGAACATAGGCTAATAAGCTTTGCGATCATACTATACAGTGACGGGGACAAACAGGAGTACATATAGCTACTATACATATCTGTACGAGCCTCGCGCATAGTACACGTATATACGTAGGAAGGCCGGCACCGTGCCCGAATATACACACAAAGTAGCCAAAGGCCGGGCTGGACAACGGGGCGCG
>NC_081343.1:26141273-26157299 GCF_029784015.1 Lycium ferocissimum
AAAATTTTCGTATAAGATTGACAGATAACTCGGTAGAGTATTTTGGTACGGCGTCGATAAAAGTACGAAGGTATTTTAACCAATTTTCTTCGTACGATCTCGGTCTTTTAAAGAGTGAAGGGGTTTTTGTATTTTAAAAGCCAAATTTTCCCATCTAACTCGAAAAAACCCCGAAACTTGTTCAATCCCCCGGTTCTCGGATACCTATCCGGTCCGGATTTATGTGATATGGTTTCTCCCTGCTCGTGCAAGGCTCAATATTCTTCCCCGCGCCCCGGGCCGGGGGATGCTTCCCGGGTCCCCTGTGTTATTCGCGTCCGGGCCGGGTTCTTTTATCGTGCGATTTCCCCCTGCATTGTTCCCCGCGTCCCTCTAGGCCCCCTTTTTATGCGTATGAGTTTGGGGACGGGGGCCGGGATGGCATTGATCGCCTTCCCCGCGCCCCGTACTGGGGTTTCGTTACTACGCCCCTCCTGGGGGGGACGATATCGTATATGTATATGATAATATATGGCGTATGCAAAATTTTGGACGAAGGTATGCTTTTGATTTTCCGGATGTTGATTTTGACCTCCGATTCGATCATGATTCGTATGTCTTACCTTTTTCGACTTTGATGAGGCTCGTCTACATGCCTCGTATTTTATTCGAACAATCCGTTGTAAAAGGTAAGGGTGACGGGAGGGTCACACGGGTAAGTTCGAATATAACCCCGTTCCCCGAAACGAAGACCCCGAATGGCTAGCGGGAATACGAAGTTGTATATTTTGTCGGATTAGGGTATTTGCGCGTCGGAGCGGGTAATAAGAATTTGCAAAGGTGACTACGGAAAAAGAAGGGTAAAATAGTAATTGTACAAGAAAGGACGTGTCATAACATGTTTCGGGATCGTAAGGCCTCGATTACCGGTTATGTAATAAAGGTCGGTGTGGAAATGGATGTGATTATCCCGAATTGGGACTAGAACCCGGGAAGTTGCGGTTGCTGCCGGGGAGGGCAATTTTGGGAGGGGGACCCCGGGGAAGTAATTGAAAACTTTGCAAATTTGGGGTTTGGGGATAAATGAGAAGTTAGATAGACCTAAGAATAACTATAGATAGGGATGAATTATGACAAGCCCAGTTTGGAAAGAAGTGGGGTTGCGATGAATAGGACGGAAAAGAGATTTGCGGGGTGTGTTAGGGTAACCCCGAGGGGAAGGATGCGAAATAAAGGGAAAATTTTGGGGTGCCCAAAGGGAAAAAGGAAGTAGGGAAGGGGACGCACTCTTCGGTGCGGGGTGGGCAGTTAAAGGGAAAAAAAGGAGAAAGCCAATATTGCTTGGGAAAGGGTAAGTTCGAAAGGGGTTGGAAATGCTTGTAAGAGAATGGGTGAGTGCACATATATATGTATCGTGGACTTTTCCTTTGATTACGTTGGGCGGGGGAATCCTAACGACAAAAGGTCAACTAACAAGGTATTATGACACGGAACATGGGGGTGAAGGAAAGGTGAGAAACAAATGTTACGGACGGATGACCCCGATTGGGGACAAATAGGCTTGGAAGAGTTCTAGATGACGTATTTTGGGAAAAACATTTAGAAAGATATTGAGGAAATAAGGAAATTAAAGTATTGGAAGGAATTAAGGGTAAAAATAGATGGGAGGCCCCAGGGACGGGGGGGGTGAAAACCGGGGGGGAGAAAGGGAAATCGAATCAGCGAGAAAAACGCGAAAGGGAAAAATTTTTGTGGGGCCCTGGTGTAGTAAAAATAGCTTGACCCCCATCGTAGTTGTATGCCATATTCCCCGCCTCCCGATAAACTCCCCTATTATCCCCCTTCCCAATCCCCCTATGTTTCCACCCCAGTACCCCATTTTTCAATTCGATCACAAATCGGTTTGATACATCTCGTACCTCGCTCGTACGAATCTCGATAAACCTCGTATTCCCCCCGATTACAACTCCCATATACGCCCCTCGTCCCACCTTTGGGGAAAAACTCGGTATATTCCCGGCCCCCCGACCACGGATTTATCCAAAATGGTTTGAACGTCGATCTGGTGGTTTTCCGATATGCTTTACGTCGCCCATTTTGATCGCGTTCGTCGGGAAAATGATCTTCTTGTACTTTCGTCTTGTTCATATGACTCGTAAATCCCTTTTATCTTGATTCGACAAAAATTCGGTTGCCCTATTCCGTTTTAAAACCCGACGCCCCTGTAAAAAGATGTCGGGGAATGACGGAGGAGTTGGAAAATGAAGATTACAAGTGCTTCGCAAGTTTAAGTACGTGGCGGGGAAAAAGACACCTCCCCCGGGGTATCCGGCCTATAAAGGCGTTGAACATTCGAGGACGAATGTTCTGGGGGGGAAAGGGTGTTATGCCCGTCCGCACGTTTGGATATTTCAAGGTCGTCGCGGAAGTTAAGGGCAAGACCAACTCTGTAAATTTCTCTTAATGTGTACAGGTTATGAAAAATGTTTACGGACAAGCGAGAGTGTGAAAATAGAGAGGCTAAGTATGCAGTCACACCCTAATTTCCGTTGGGGCGTGACGGGCACCCGACCTCATTTGTCGAGCGAACCCGCGGACTCACATAATAGTCATACTCACGCCGACTCTCAAATCATGACACAATTATACATAACAAAATTTATCGAAGAATAATATGCTTTTTGCTTTTCTCAAATCAATAAAAACTAAGAAAGATATGAAACTTATAACAAAACGCATAATAATATACCGCTTACATAGCCATTTATATAACCGATATCTAATACCTATAACATCATACCGCAAAGTCTCTAACCCGTAACATGAAACCATAACATGACACCGACTCGGGCAAAGACTTAAGAAATGGAGCTAGCTAATCCCGTCGAAACGTCTTACTAAAATCTTCACCAATTGGGCAGATTTCCGCGCTGCATTAAACGTGAAATTTCGAAGAGGGGCCGTACGAAATATGTAACCGAATATGTGCTCGGTAAACACACAAAAAACTGATCATACTTTTTAAATAAGGAGGATGTCAAAAGAAAATCAGAACTGAACTCATAAAACTTACCTTGAACGTAAATCATGCTTTTCAAAATCATTAATGGATCGAAAGTATCATATTTAAAGAAATCATCATGAACATACGCATACATAACATGTTCCTACCTCTTAAAGGAGGGATGTGTAAGTAAAATCATCATGTATATATATGTAACGTGCCCCGCCCTCTAGTGAGGGACGCTGCGAGGAATCAATATGCCATCCCGGGCCACTCCCCTGTCATCACATCATCATCATAAGTATATATATATGTATATATGCCCCGCCCTCTAGTGAGGGCGGTGAACAATGTGCAAGGAATTGCACTAATACATTGTTATTCTGCCCGGACGCAGTTGAGCAATAGCAAACAGACGAGCAGAGTAAAGGAAAACCATATGCAACATAAAATATACAATGTTTGCCAAGACTCGAAAGAACAATCCACGGACGATAGATCATTTGAAATGAAGTCGATAATATAGCCATAGGTCATACCTTTCCGAGTCAGATTTGAAGTTATGTCAAAGACAAACCTTTTGGATCATGCTACATGGCAAAATATATCATAGAACTCAATGGAATAATCAAAATGATCACTATTTAACAATCGGAAGTTAGTCAAAAGTCGTACTGTGATAACGCTCAAAGGTCAACAAGGGAAAAAATCTCGTAAATCAGGGGCCCCTCTGGTCAAGTCGAGGTGGCGTGACAGAAATCATGAACATTAGGCGATGAGCCACCCATGAAAATCTCAAGGTAATTCGGTTCCATTTGTGAGAGTTATAAATGTTTAAGCTATTTTTCCAACAAAACATAAAGTATCTAATTCAATTCTTTTTGAATGAAAAAGGGCCAAATCTAAGCTCGGATTCCTAGGGAGCAGAGTCGCCCAAGGCTCATATCAAAACCTATTATGCCTAGGACATGCCAAGAGAACAAAAGGTGAAGCTTTACATACCTTATTCGCCTTTCTCGCCGTCCAAACTCAAGTCCCGTTTCCAAAATCTACAAAGGGTCATAGTTACCAAACATTACTATAAGCTTTTAGGAGTTGAATCTTGAAGTAACACTTGTCTTACAAAATTTTGGCAGCATTTCCCCTGTAAATGCGCTCATCCGAGAGTCCAACTCGGTTAAAAATTACAACAACAACAAATCCGAGAATTTAACTCCGGCCAAACTATCAACAACAAAGCCAAACTATCATATCTCCAACTCTCACAATTTATTCAAATACATTCCAACATTAGTAGCTCCTATACAATCAAACAACATTTCATTTATATCCAATTCAGCAATTGTTCACACATTCAAATACTAATCTGAAACCATTCAACAATATTCTAGAACACTTCACAACCCGCGACAATACTAAACGTTCAAATCCAACACATACACTACCCAAATTCTTTCAAATCCAACAAGAATAATTACAACACATTTTCTTTCCTCCAATCTTCATAACCACACCAACATTCTACATATTAGCAACATTATTCCTACAATTATAAGAAACCATACTAATGTCATATTAACTTCTTCCATAATCCGGCAGAACGACATAACTTTATTTCAAGCCATTAAATCTTCATTTAACAAATACATGAAATCCACAACACAACAACAATCAAAATACTAAATAAAAATTAGCTCATCATACTCCCACCAAAACATCCCCCTATACCGCTACCACATTTGAACACCGACAAACGAATTTATATCGCTATTTCTTCCGTCCTAATCCGTTAAATCTTTAAATAAACTTGTTAACAATGAAAAGGAACCTTCATATTACCTTAAGTAGGCAGCCACCATGTTATCACTCTTCCTTGGTTGATTTTTAGCTCAAATTGAAGACAACGCAACAGACAACACTTTTCCCTTTCATGGGCTTCTGGATTCCGCGCTTTCTATTTTGGTCAAAATTGGTTTTTCTTCTCCAAGGATATAATTGATTTTTTTTTGTCGGCCTTTTTCTCTATCTCTCCAGAATTTTCTGGCTGTTCCAGGTCTTAAAAATGAGGAGGGAAGGGATGAAATATCACTTAAATAACATGGGTCATGGGCGTATCTTTAGCACGCAACCTTCTTGCCTTACAACTAGTGGTTCAATACGGTTAAGCTTCTTGTCGAATTTGATTGGTGAAACACATAAATTCGCCCCTTCGATAGCCGACTAATTCGATCACTTGCTTAAAACATTACAATTTTTCTTTACTCATCTTGTTACATTTTCAACACCTTGCCTCGTGTCATTACCTTATCTTTGGACTCGCTACCCACGACTGCGTATTTAATCTTAATGGTTCCCGGAAAGATCTTACTCCCGTGCTCGCATTTCTAGGATTACTTTATCAACTTCTCCCCGCTTTTCTTATATTTTTCCATAGGAAATTTTTTTTCCCCGCTAAAACTTATAAGTCACACCGATCTGTTTTGACGGGCACCCGACCAGAATGCGAGCGCGAACTCACGACTTACTACGTACTCAAATTTTTTTTTTTTCTTTAAGGGTCACCGAAAACGTTTTCTTAAATAAAATATGTAATGGAGGGCTTCCACTTTGCAAATTTGGCCCACGTGTATTCGGTCCTTACCCATGAGTTTACCGGAACATCTTTCATATTAACTTACATATGTGATTCATATAACTTGTCACATGTAAGACCAAAAAAAAAAAAAAAGTCACATATATGCATCATGTAAAAGTGGGCCCCACCTATGTAATATTGACCGCCTTACAAAGATAGAGGAGCAATCCGTACATGTGAGTTCAAAAGACCATGCACGCTTAGCTTTTTCTTCTTATTCCGAACACGGTGTTTCTTGTTTTGTACATAGAAAACGTATGCTTTTTAAACATTCGTACGTCGAATGTTCAACTAATCGTATGTAGCATCGTACGCCGCATGGCTCTCCCATAAATCCCGCGGCGGGGGGTTCATTCACTACATTCATCAATATCGTATTATATACATTATTATATAAACAATTCATTGCATGGGACCAAGGAAAATCATAAACTTCTCTTCCGATTTTCCTCCGATGGGCGCTTTGCATCTCACCTTGAAGGAACTAGTAGTAAGGCGAGACAATTAATCCAATATCGCATTATTATTAGCATCGTTCATGTACTTAGAATCTTTAAAGGAAAACACTATTAACGGAGAGCCGAGGCAAGAAATAGTTTCTCTAACGCATTTCTAAGACCGGAACCATTTGGAACCTTTATTCATAGAATCATCATTTTTCATTTTTTTTTCATCATAGAGTCATAGTCATCGTCTTAGTCATTATGGCTTGCATTATTGTAAAACTTAGTTTTTGGAGAAAACGAGTATTTTGGAAAACATTTGTCCTAGAAAAGAAAATCATGTTTGGTCGACAAAACAATTATTACGTAACAACCAAAAAAAACTTTCTCTTCTATAGAATGAAAACACATAAGAGAGAGTTCTAAATAAGTGGGCCCACCTCGAGTCAAATGAGGCGGCATATCAAATTTCGATGGCGTTCACTTAGCTTAGTATAATCGAATCCTATTTGTATAATTCCGATCACTTACGTTTATTCAATTTACCGAATGAATAGTAACTAGTTTTCATTCTCGGATTTCTAGAGTTAGGGAAGTTCCGACTCGAAATCTTGTTAGGACATGCCATAAGGTCTTACATACCTTTTTCCGCTTCTTACGCTCCTCCAAATTGCCTCGCCTCAAAATCTACAATTTGGTCATGTTTACCCAAATATTGATTAGTCTTTGATTCGAATTGGCTATCAAATTTCAAAGATCAGAATACGCCATCCCACCAAGTTCAACTTTATTAATTTCAATCAACGACAATCCGGAATGCGTATTTAAACCATCTTAATTACGCTCTTAACACTAATTCTATTCAATTTAAAATCTTCCAAAGGCCATAAGAACATTAACAATACATTTCTTTCTTTCAAATCCATTGCCAACAATCCGCATGTTAATGACATCATTTTCATCAACCGCATTGTTAAAATTGCATTATGTTCCAAGTCATCGCCCCACACGGCCTAGTCTTCAACATGCATACATGAAGTCCATTCATTCTACATGCCAAACGCTTTTCTTACTTTCTACCATATAGGAAATTTTTCATGAACTTTCATCCTTTTTCATGCATTAACAACCATCCTCTATGAATTGCCTACATACATTATGCCACACATACACTGATGCCGCATACTTGCTCTTCATGAATTTCATCCACTTTTCATACTACACCTTTCCATAACCTATAAAGAAGGATGTCTCCGAAATTAGGCTACTCGTTACTTTCCTTTATCGATCATCTTCCATGGCTCCCATTTTTGGAGCCATGGCCGAACACTCTATAAGTCTCCATTTTCAACTAATATCATATATATACACATGCCTTCCACTATTTACAATTATGGCCTTAATCCCTTTCGCCTTTTCCCTCGATTATTACCCCGACTAATACACTTTGGTCCCTCTCCATTTACACTTTGCCCCCTTTCAAGAATTTTCTTGAACTAGTAGTGAAATTACCATTTTGCCCCTCGACTTTTCTCAATATTACTATTTTGTCCTTAACCTTCCGCATTATTTTCCAAGGCCCATTTTGCGAATCCCTCTTCTTGCCCTTAGCCTTTCTCGATATTTCCACAATACCAATATTCATAAATAATATTCTCGACAACTCCGATACTAAAATAATTTTACAACATAGTCTTGTCCTTAACTTTCCATGTCGACTTCGAAATTCCCAAACGTATAAAATACGGGCTATAACATATTGTCTATATCTTAACCTCTAATCCGTATAGCCGTACCACCTTTCACAGTGCCTCCGTAAGCTACTCGTTACTTTCCTTTATCGTACTCCCTCTTTAAGTCTCCATTTTCTAACATCATGTTATTCCGGATACTTACAATTAATCCTCGCCACCCTACGTCCGTATTTCATCGCCGACTCTTCGATCCCCTTAGCTTGTCTCAATTACCTCGCGGCCCACGCATCCGTACTAGACATCGTAGCGTCGATTGTCTTCGACATAGGGGTGTGGGATTGCCCTCGTATTTCCAATCTTCATCGTTATTCTACTCGCTCTGCCGTTCATTTTCTTTCTTTTCCAAATGTCTCTGTATTAGGACTTTCTAAGCTTAACTTGTGATGAAAAAAAAACATCAACTTGCCTTATAACATCCGTGCCATTTATAGTTTTCTTCTCCCTTGAACTTCGTTACTCTGTCCGATTAATGCCTTTCATACACCGCTACGTTGATTTCCGGAATACATATATCCATTGATCTAACCATACGTAGGATATCCCCGTATGTACCTGGTGTACACATATAGCCCCTACTATCTTGTTTACAAGATATCTCCAACACTATTCCAATTCACCCTAATTCTAAAGTCGCGATGTATCTTTCTTCCTATTTATCGGTCTAATTCGCCTGTTCGCGCGACCTTCTAGGTTTCGTCCACCTCGTACTCTTAATTTATCCTTAAGTCACTCTAACTCCTCATTTACTTTGCGTCCGAATTTGTAGAACTTCCGTAAAACTTCCCTGTGGGTCACCCATCCCGTGATTTCTCTCGCTTCAGCACGCTTAACTTTGAAACTTTGATGAAATACGATGCCTTAACGCCCGTATAATCACGTCCACCTCGTCGCATGACCTCCATCACGTGATCTGGAGTAATTCGAAGTCTTACCGGATTTCGAAGCGCTCTTATAGCATAATTACTATTTTACCCCTCCTTTGGTCCTCGGTATTCGCCGTTTCCGTGGAATATAATTACTTTTCGTTCTAGGCTTGCCCTCAATGACGAGGAATACACCTCGATCACCGTTACTTATTATTACTCCTGGCCATCGCTTCCCGATTCGTTCCCATTTACCTCGCTCTTCATCATTTCTGTATCCGAGTCTTTTACCGTCCTGTCACTTCCAACACCTGGGTCCTTAATCACACCTGTCATGGTTTATTATTATACTGTTATCTCGCTCTCTTCCTACTTCCTTCTTCTAATTTCCCTTTCCTTTCTCATGCTCACTATCGTTTCTACTATCGTATAACGCTTATTCCAAACTTTTCCTACAGACTTGACAAACCTTTCTTATTCGTTCTATATTTCCCTTTTCCGTTTCACACTTGTCGTTAGATCCTAGCTACGTAGACCACGTCATAGCTTTAGCCACTTTCTAATTAGGCTTTACTTATCCATACAATGTATCCTCGCTATATTCATATTACGTCCTGCTCGTAATCGATCCGATAATATAACACTTTTTAATCCTTTACCTTTTTTTGATCCACTTTATCCTTATCGTTCCGCAGGCTGCCTTATCCATTCATTCGTACCCGCTGCGCTTCTTTTCTGGGTCCGCCATACTCATAACTTAGTCGAATCTTATCATATTGGCACGACTTTCCAAAACATATTACGTACTTATATCTTATTCTTCCTTTATTTTAAAAATTTCTACAGAAGTTTCCTCTCAGAATCGTTATTACCCCAAAACCTCGTACACAGAAATACCAACAACGCCTCACATGGCCATATATATATATACACATATCATATCATATTACAGCCTCACAGGGCTCCCAACATTGTCGACAGTACAAAAATAATGAACGTACCTCATATTCCCAACTCAATTCCAACCGTCACACTTTCTCATTTACTTTCTTGACCTTGATCTTTCGTTCGTATTCAATCGTACTTCGATATCTTACCTGACATATGCCTTGCATACCTTTGCTTACCTGCGTACTTCGTAACTTCCAACATCGCTAATCGCTTTCTCCCGTCGATACCTTTCTCCCCGTCGGCAATCAAAGATTAGTGGAAGAAATCTCATTTCCTATACATGGCTCTACGGCACCATCTAAGATGCCAAAGAAGAGAATATCCTAGATGCCCTCAGAAGCCTCCTCGTTTATAAAATGTGGCGCGCTTCACACCATAAACAGGACTCTACCGGACACGACTTTGCACAATCCCCCAAGACGAACCGCTCGATACGACAATTTGTCACACCCTAATTTCCGTTAGGTGGACGGGGCACCGACCCTTAGGTGTAGGCCGAGCGAACCCGCGGACTCACATAACACTCCATACTCACGCCGACTCTCAAATCGTGAATATATACATACCGAAAGTTTTTATCAAAAAAAAAATAATATGCTTTTTACCTTTCTCGATCCAAAGAAAAATCCGTAACATTTAAAAACATATAGAAACTTATAACACAACGCATAATAATATCGGCTTACATAGCCATCTACATAACTTACATCTAATACCTACAAATCTGCCTCGCAAAGTCTCTAACCTGTAACATGAAACCATAACATGATAATCACACCAGCAGACGCTGGAAGAAATGGAAATAATAATCCCCGCCGAACATCTTCCTACTAATATCTTCAACTCATCCGTACCAAGGCGTACGAAACGCACTTCGAAGAAAGGGGCGCACGAAATATGTACTTAATATGTAAAAGCGGTAAATACAAACGGGATCATAGGAAATAAGGCTTAAAAAATCGTAAAAGCTCCTTTGAAAAACATCATAAAACTTACCTTGAACGTAAATCATGCTTTTCAAAATCATTAATCCGTATCATATTTAAAGAAATCATGAACATATGCATACATAACATACCCGCCCTCTAGTGAGGGACGCGGTAGAGTAAAATCATGTCGTATGTATATATAGGTAACATACCGCACCTGCCCTCTAGTGAGGGACGCGGTGAAAGGAATCATCATATGCCATCTCCGGCCGCCATCCCCATCATCACATCATCATCATAAGTATATATATACATATATAACATGCATTCTACCCTCCAGCGAGGGGACGCGGTGAACAATGCAGAAGTTGCACGAATGCGATTGCCCCCGGACTCGTGATGAAGGACATATCGAGCGGGGCCACACGAGCGTAGTAGTGGAGAAAACCACATGCAATATAAAACATACAATGTTTGCCAAGACTCGAAAGAACAATCCAGACGATAGATCATTTAAAGGAAGTCGACAATAGCCATAGGTCATACCTTTGAGTTGCGACGAGTTATGTCAAAGACAAAACCTTTGGGATCATTGTACATGGCAAAATATATCATAGAACTCAATGGAATAATCAAAATGATCACTTTTTAACAATCGGAAGTTAGTCAAAAGTCGTACTTGCACAACACCAAAATAAGCCAATTAAGTCAACATGGAAAAATCTTGAATTGGGAGCCCACCTCGGTCAAGTCGAGGTGGCGTACGTAAAATCATGAACATTAGGCTTTATGGAGCCACCTATGAAAATCTCAAGGTAATCTCGGCTCCATTTGTGAGAGTTATAAATGTTTAAGCTATTTTTCCAACAAAACATAAAGTATCTAATTCAATCTTTGAATGAAAAGTGGCCAAATCTAAGCTCGGATTCCTAGGAGTAGAGTCGCCCCCAAGGCTCGTATCAAAACCTATTATGCCTAGGACATGCCAAGAGAACAAAAGGTGAAGCTTTACATACCTTATTCGCCTTCTCGCTCGTCCAAACTCAAGTCCCGTTTTCTCCAAAATCTACAAAGTGGTCATAGTTACCAAACATACTATAAGTTTTTAGAGTTGAATCTTGAAGTAACACTTGTCTTACAGAAATTTTGGCAGCATTTCCCCGTAATGCACCATCCCCGAGAGTCCACCGCCAAAAATTACTAACAAATCCGAGAATTTAACTCGGCTAAACTATCAACAACAATGCCAACCATCATATCTCCAACTTCAACAATTTATTCAAAATACATTCCAACATTAGTAGCTCCTTTTACATAATCAAACAACATTTCATTTATATCCAATTCACAATTGTTCAAGCACATTCAATGATTAATCCTAAACCATTCAACAATATTCTAGAACACTTCGACAACCCGCACAATATTTCAAACGGTTCAACCAACACATACACTACCCAAATTCTTTCAAATCCAACAAGAATAATTACAACACATTTTCTTTCCCCAAATTCATAAACTACACCAAATATCTACATATTAGCAACATTATTCCTACAATTATAAGAAACCATACTAATGTCATATTAACTTCTTCCATAATCCGAACGACACAACTTTATTTCAAGCCATTAAATCTTCATTTAACAACATGAAATCCACAACACAACAACAATCAAAATACTAAATAAAATTAGCTCATCATACCCCACCAAAACAGCCCCCTATACGGCTACCACATCAACACCGACAAACGAATTTATATCGCTATTTCTTCCGTCCTAATCCGTTAAATCTTTAAATAAACTTGTTAACAATGAAAAAGGAACCTTCATATTACCTTAAGTAGGCAGCCACCATGTTATCACTCTCCTCCTTGGTTGATTTTTAGCTCAAATTGAAGACAACGGGTACTGCATGATAACACTTTTCCCTTCATGGGCTTCTGGATTTGCCGCTCGGATTTTGGTCAAAATTGGTTTTTCTTCTCCAAGGCCTTTTTTCTCTATCTCTCCAATTTTCTGGTTTTTCTTAAAATGAGGGAGGGAAGGGATGAAATATCACTTAAATAACATGGGTCATGGGCCTAACCCGGTTGGGCCCGAGTTGGGCCTAGCCCACTGACCTTTCGACCTTAAAACGTTCATATCTCCTTGTACCGACGTCACCCGGGAACCCACGACCTATGGTTGGAAAGCTAATTAAATTATCTACAACTTCTATTTCTCGGTATTTTTCCAAATTCCAAACTTATAATACTGTTTTTGCCCCTCAAAGTCAGGTCACCCGAAACGTTTTCTTAAAAATATTGTCGTGAGGGCCCACTTTGATTTGGCCGTGGTCCTTCATGAGTTGTGTTTAACTTTACATATGTGATTCATATAACTTGTCACATGTTCAAAAAAAAAAAAAATCTTAACGTGTGGGCCCCACCTCAGCTTACAAATAATCCGACGTTCAAAAATACGGATATAACAAAGTGGAAAGAGAAATTTGGTAAAACGGGTTATGAAAAATAACGCGGAAGTTAATTTGGGCAAAATGGTAATATTGAGAAAAGTCGAGGGGCAAAATGGGAATTTCACATAAGGGTTCAAGAATATTCCTAAAAAGGGCCCCAACACGCGTGACAAAAAAAAAAAAAAAAGATGACAACAAAATAATAAGTCATCTTTTGTAATAAAAGGAAACGGAAGAAAAATCGGTAGAGGGCACGCGCCTCACGCACGCAAGTTTGACGGATATATAGGAGAAGAGTATTCATCTTTCATTAAGAAAGAAAGAACAACAAGAAAAACAAGAGAAAAGAAAGAGTATCTTTTGGCCCTATGCTCCAAAATCCACCCTAAAAAATCTTGCCTCTAAAATTATTCTCTTGCTATATTCCTACCAATTCAAGGTCCCTCTACAACGCGGTGCAATTATTTCGGAAGATAACTCCGTTGGTTTTGTCGTTTGGATGAATTGGCGAAGTGAAGAAAATTGAAAAGGAAGGTAAGAATTCACCCCTTCTATTTATGTTACGAATGTTGTCGTGTTAAAGATATGGAAATAAGTAGAAATTATGAGAATAATGGAAGTTAGCATGGAAGTGAACGTGTGTGCAAGTGTGGCCGTGTATATGTATTAGTGTATAATTTGATTATGTTGAATTTTATGCTGAATTTTAGTCATGGGTTATCAGGAGTTTGTATCAAGTGAAAGTAAAACGAAAACGGGATGTAGTTGAAACTTGGTACGTGGCTCTGCCTATAGTATGAGGTGGTGATGGAATTATTTTGTTTAACATGTTAGTCGCTTCTCGTCATGATCGTTGAATGTAAATTGAAATATGTATGGGTTAAGATTTGCATGGTAAAATAAGATGTAGAAAATTACGTCGCATTAATGTGATTTTATGATATTAAGATAATGGGGTTGTTTCCGAGTGTGACGGGTCGCGGGTAATGAATTAGTGTGAAAAATGTGTTGGAATGATTCAAAGGGGCATATATAAGAAGTTTGATAGAATATGGAATTTGTCGAATATTGAAGGTAAGGTTTTAAATATACTTGGCTTGTGTTTGAATGATTTTAAATTAGTGGATGTATGGATATATTGATATTGATTCGTAAATTGGAAGTCGGAATGGCGTCACATTATGTCGAAAAGTAAACTAGTTATGTCATGTTTGGTTTTAGTGATTGTTGATGTTCTTGGTGTTGTTGTTGGGTTGTTGTTGATACTTTGAGCCGAGTTGAATCTCGGGGGGGTCATGTTTTTTAGGGGAAGTCGCCGAAATTTGGTAGCAGATAGAAACCAAAGATTGAAATGTCCCGGGCATGAATAGTAACGGGAAAGTACCATTTCGATTTTGACGAAATGGGATTGGAGTTTTGGCAAGCGTAAAGGGCAAGAAAGGTATGTAAAAACTCCCCTATTCTTTCTTTGGCACGCCTAGTGTATAGGTTGGAAATTGACCTGGGAAACTCCACCCCTTCGGAATCCGCATTCAAAAATCGCCTTTCTTAAAAAAAATTAGTTAGGTGGAAAAAGATAGAAAGTGATCTAAACCCCCCAACTTTTGTAAATAAAATCCTTGCCTTAAAATCTCGTAAATGATATTATGAAGTTGAACATATGTACTTTACGTCCCAAACCCCAAATTTAGGTGGGCCCACATTTCCGATTTTCCCCCTTTTGTTTTGATTTGTCTTCGCCACCTTAAGGAATGTTTTAGCTACTAAATAAAAATCATTTTAAATATTTATTAAGTCCTATGAAACGTTTTGATACGTACTTTGACTCCGAATGATCCCCCGACATAATCTCTTTGATGCCCAAAAGGTACGTACTATGACTCCCCGATTTCAGATCCGTTTGTCATTTGATCCGCCCTGAGTCCCCGGATATATATATATGTTATTTTGATTGATTAGTTTCTCACTCTCCACTCGGGGTGCCTCAATGTTTCCCCCCGACCCCGGGCCAGGATATGTTCTCAACGACCCCGCATTGTTCACCGCCCCCCGGGGGGGGTTTAACGTACGGGTTCGGTGTAGAGTGCCGTACGTATATTCGATATCGATTATGGGGGACGTGGCCATTTGGATGTTATGATTTGTTTCGAGATATTCTCTACTCGGGATGAGTGTTTTGGGGGGGCGGGAGCGCCCCTCTGCCCGAGTCCCCCCCGGGGGGCTTTTGCATATGTTTTCGATTTTACGAGTTTTCCCCGGTCGCATTTTTGATTAGCTATGCATCTCGTTCGTTTTCCGCACTTCCCGTTCGATTTTAGTTTTTTCTATTACATTTTTCCCCTTTTGAATTTTTGCCCACCCCCTTCGGGGGGGCGTTTCGTGCCGCGCGTGGAACGGTTTTTTAGGTTTTAGGGTTTTCTCTCAGTTGAAGTGCTCCTTTTGGCCCGATTTTTGGATAAGATTTTCCCCGCTGGTACGTATTTTTTCCCGGGGGACGGCGGGGGGCCTCCCGTCATATGATTATGTTTTTGTTCTAGGGTCGTAGACAGTGGGGTTTGGGGGGTAATGTTTCGTGAGATTTGCGTACGTTTGAGTTTATCTCCCGGACGGGCCTTATCGGGTTCGGCGTCATGTCCACCCAACCGTTAAATTTTTATTTCGGGTTTTTCTTCCATACTTTGTTAATTTAGGGGTTAAGGGACGTCGAGGCCCCAGGGAGGTGGGCCACGGGGTTGGGTCGTACAATAAGCCCTACACACGACGGAAGAAATCAAGTGACGAATGGAAAGGTCAGGGTAAGTCTGGATATATTTGTTCGTTTCCTAAAAAAAGAAAGTTCGGGCGCTAGAAGTGATATATATCGATGCTTTTGAAGTGTTGGTTGGGTTTTCCCCGACGGATTTTGAAGCAAGAATTTGTAAGGTGATATTTTAAAACCCAAAAGGGTAAAATAGTAATTGTACAAAAGGGCGTATTACAATATGTCTAACGAAAATCTTGATTGCTCC
>NC_081343.1:26157399-26204083 GCF_029784015.1 Lycium ferocissimum
AATAATCGTCACAAAACACGCTATAAGATAAATAATCTTCTTTCTACATAAGGCAACAAATTCCATTCCAACCTCACAATAACCAACTAATATCATTATTCTCATATTCACTTGCTAACTCAAGGTTATTCAAACATATTTCAATGACTTTCCGAACAATATTCACGAATTCAAGTATTTCCACCAATTCCATATTCTATCCAAAACCTCTAATCTTCAACATGCATATTCATAACTCATGTCACACCCGACTTTACTAGGGTGTGATGGGCACCCGACCCCATATTCGGGCCGAGCGAACCCGCTAACTCTCATTACACATATGAACTTATGAATTAGTAAGAAATGAGTACATAGAATTTTTTTTTTCAAACATAATACAACAAGACACGTTGGGCCGAAACAAAATGAAGCCGCTATCGTGAGTGTCATACTAAACTCATGACTGTTCGCAAAGTCTCTAACTCGAACAAAACATCATGGCACATATACTCGACTCGGCACACTCAGGGACAAGTGGAGCCTACCCACTCCGCCGGACACCTTCAATACTAGCTTCGCCACCAAGGCGCACTGCGGCATGAAACACGTGACCCCCGTAGAGGAGGGGTCAGTACGAGCAATGTACTGAGTACGTAAGGCATAGATGGTAACATAGAAAGAGACGTAAATATGTGCAACAACGTATGGTAGTTGTAGAGTATATCATATGAGAGAGTACCCTATACATATAAGACATATCATGTATAAGGGAGTAAGTACATGCATATGGGACATGTCATGTGTAAAGTCAGTACATACGGGACATATTGTGCATATGGAACATATCATGTAAAGTCGTGACTCGTGCATATGAGTGCCCCCCGGGGGCGGATGCCATGCGTGCTTGTCTGGTCATATGGTATCATAGCGCCGAACAAGCCGGCTCACCCACATAGCGCCGAAATACGTCGGCTCGCCCATAAATCCCGCGTCCGGCATCCCGCATCCGGGATGATGGCACCGACCGGGTGGCAATGAAACATGTTTCCCTTCCCATTCCCCACATATACATGTATCCCATCCCCCCAACCCATATACGGGTATGCATGCGTGAGAGTCCAAAGAAAGTCGTGTACTCGTCGGAGGGACGTAAGGTCGGAAACCTCCGATCGCATTATGGAGTAATCATGGCCGCTTTGTCTCACCTTGAAGGATCGATAATCATAAGGCGAGACTATCAACAGAGAATACCATTAAGAGAACATAGAACATGTCATTTCGTACCATATCATATCAAATCATGTCATGTCATAGCATATCGTGTCCTGTCATAGCATATCATCTCATATCAAATCATGTCGTGTCATATCATGTCATGTCATGTCGTGTCATAGTCATTGTTTTAGTCATAAGAACTTTCAAAATCGTACAACTTGGATTTGGAGAAAAACGAATACCTTGGAAAACATTTAGGAACTTTTATGAAGGAAATCTTGCCTTGGAATCGAGGGATTAGTTAAAACAACTATTACTTAGTAGTTGGAATGATGTTCAAGAGTTTCCTTTATCTGTAATACGGGAATAAGCCAAATGGAGCCATAGGAGGAAATTAGGGAATAGTGGGCCCACCTCGAGTCAAATGAGGCGGCGTACACAATTTACGTGTAATACGTTTCATGACAAGACTTAGGAGAGTTTTAGGGTAGTCGGATCTTATTCATGCAAGTTCTAAGTGTTTAGACATTTCTTTCAACTTTTCGTGAGCATTTAATTCAACTTTACTGAATGAATAGTAGTCAAATTCAAGCTCGGATTTCTAGAATTAGAGTAATCCCCAAGACACGTATTCAAGCCTATTACATTTAAGACATGCCAAAGAAGGATAGTGAAGCCTTACATACCTTTTTCGCCTCATGCGCGACTCCAAATTCAAGTTCCAAATCCACCAAAATCTACAAATTAGTCACATTTACCAAAGCTTAATTAGAGGCATTTAGAAGTAAATTCTCAAAGTAACACTTGTCTACCAAAATTTCGGCAGCATTTCCCCTGTAAATGCGCCATCCCCGAGATTCTAACTCGGCCCAATTCAACAACAACAACCCGAGAATGGAACTCGGCCACATTATCGACGACAATACCAACAATTTAATTCAATTCCATTCAATTCAATTCAATTCAAATCAATTCAATTCATACACTACTCCATCTCTAACCGTTAAATTCTCATTTTTCATCATAAAATCTACAACGACATCAACTAGG
The DNA here is from genome assembly GCF_029784015.1 of Lycium ferocissimum. Classification (NCBI taxonomy): domain Eukaryota; kingdom Viridiplantae; phylum Streptophyta; class Magnoliopsida; order Solanales; family Solanaceae; genus Lycium; species Lycium ferocissimum. The sequence continues at coordinate 26,159,647 of NC_081343.1, forward strand.
ATACCACATTCATCAAGTCAATTCATCATAGCTTGCCAAAACATCACCATTCTCGGCCACAACACTACATACATATTTCCATGAATTTTCATGCATTATCATCCATTTCTATATATTTCAACAACAACTAACTTACTACATATATTTAATTCATCCTCCCTACACAACACATCAACACACACCCACGGCCAAACCAACATCTACAACTTCAACTAAAATCTTCACACTTTCATTGTCAACGTAGAATTCGCAACAACAACAATCAAAATATCGACTAAAATACTTAGTTCACCATTACCATAGCATACCAACCTCACGGCCACATGCATGTTTTTCACACTTCCATGAATTTTATCAACCTTTACATGCCGCAACATACATAATTACTTATAACACATAAAAATAAATTGATTCTTACCTTTCCTTCTTGCCTCCCCACTTGACTAGAATTGTAACTTGCAAGAATATGAAACTTTCTTGCTCCAATGAATACTCCACCTTGCTAAGGGCCCTTCAATTGGTAGGAAAATAATTTTTGCAAAATTTTTCTCAAGGTTCCTTTTTTTTCAAGTAGGGCCGAATGGCCCTTGGTGTTCTTCTCCCTCTCCCTTTTTTTTTTTTTTCTTGCTTTCTCTCCATGTCTTGCATTAAAGATGAACTCATGTGTATATATAATTATACAAGCATGTGAGGGGCACATGCCCTCTCTCCACTTCTCTAGAATTTTCCTCTCTTTTCTTGAAATTTCTTGAAATTCAACAAAGAAGACTAAGTGTCTTCTTAAGCAAGCTTGATCCATGTAATTTTCATAATTTACAATTAACCCCCATTTAATAAAATATGGCACACCATTCGCCAACATGACATTCTTCAAGAATTTTCAAGACTTTTGTGAAATTCCCATTTTGCCCCTAGCCTTCCGCAATATTACCATGGCCATTTTGTGAATTTTCCTTTTTTCCCTTAACCTTTCTCAACATTTCCATACTACCACTGTTCATAAATAATATTCATGACACTCGTATATTAAAATAACTCTTGAAAATGGTCTTGTCCTTAACTTGCCACGACTTTCTCGAAATATCCGAATGTACGAAATACGGGATATAACATCCTCCCCCTCTTTAGAACATTACAACCTCGAATGTTCAACTAATCTTATAGGGTTTGTAACATTTCGGGAGGATTCTTTTATCATTGTCCTTTCCTTCGACACACAATTCCTTATCCTTTACCTCATTTCCTTTATAATCGTATTTCGGTGGGCTTTACAGAGTCCTTATTCCATGTCATAGATTTTCTAATCTACTGCGCCCACTCATTATCTTTGTCCTTTCCAGATCATCTATTCTCCCCCCCTTTTGGGGTGTACCTATACCATTATCTATTTACACTTCGTCTCATATCCTCATTCCTAATCTCAATCTATAGTAGAATAATAACAGCTTACTTTGCAACACTTGTATCATTTACTCTTGCTATCACTCGAACTTCGGTACCCTTACTCGATTAATGCCTTTGTGGTGTTAACTTTGGTTCTTTTTCACATGTCCACCGATACAATCATATGGAATGTCCCACACCTTTATACATATATATATGTTATCCACTAACCCACCAAATACTTCCAAAAATTGTTCCAAGCCTATCCTAGTTCTAAAGCCGTAATACATTTCATGTCTCTTTTCCGAGCTAATTCACCTCGTCTTACGCGTCCTCTTAAGGTTCCCAAATTCCATATATTCTAGTTTTCCTTAGGCTACGCTAATTTCTCATTTGTCTCTTATGCCCTCAATATGTAAAATTTCTTGCAAACTTCCCGATCGGGGTCACCCATCCTCCCACCGAGCACGCTTAACCTCGAAACTTTCTTTAATCCGATGTCTTAAGGCCGACACTTTCGCGTCCGTTTCCTCACATGTGTGTTTATTACATGTTCGGATCAAGTCGAAGTCTTACGGCTTGAAACATTTTCGTAATACCTTTCTTTTACATTTACCGTTTTACCCTTTTCTTCTCAATATTCACTTTCCGCCCGGTGTATATAAGATTTTCTTATCCGGCTCCCGCTTTTGAGAATAAATATATCCATCCGGTCCTACCTCTTTTTGACTTTCATGTCATCCCCCGCCTTTTTCCGCCGATACCGGATGCCTCGGAATTCCACGATTAGTATAACGGGATCTTATCTCCTATGACTTGGCTCTATCGCACGATCTCATGACGGAAAGAAGGTCAATAATTCCTAGATGCCCGTAGCCCCTCCCGTTTATAAATGTGGCCGGCTTCACACTCATAAACGGACTCTCTTTTGGACACGACTGCGACAACCCTTGGACCGACCCGCTCTGATATCACTTTGTCACACCCCGACTTTACTAGGGTGTGATGGGCACCCGACCCCATATTCGGAGCCGAGCGAACCCGCTAACTCTCATTACACATATGAACTTATGAATTAGTAAGAAATGAGTACATAGAATTTTTTTGAAACATAATACAACAAGACACGTTGACCGAAACATAAGCCGCTATAGGTGCCGTTTTCAATGCTACTAAACTCATGACTGTAACAAAGTCTCTAACTCGAACAAAACATCATGGCACATATACTCGACTCCGGCACTCCGAGGACAAGTGGAGCCTACCCACTCATTTGGACACCTTCTATACTAAGGTAGGCTCACTGTGCACATGATCCCCGAGGATGAACGCGACCCGATCCGAGCAGGGGTCGTGAGCGATGTGCGAGTTTAAGGCATAGATGGTAACATAAAAGTGACACACCCCAATTTCCGATTCTGTGATGGGCACCCGACCCTTACCTAGGGCCGAGCAACCCGGCGATATCGTAATATCCATACCCAGTGGCGGTCCACAAAACATAACATACGCACGTAATGAAAATTTTTCAGAAAACAACATGCCTTTCGTTTTTTTTTCAAACCAAATAAAATTTGCAATAGTATAAAATCTATAATATAAGGCACAACACCACTTCGGCTTATATAGCCGCTTGCCAAACACATCGGTAGCATAATGCATACAAACACACCGCTTACGTAGCCACTTACAAAACGACTATCCGACATATCATACACTCGATTACTGTCCGCAAAGTCTCTATCATAAGGAACACCATACAAAGCACTCGACTCGGCGGAAAGTTCCGTCCAGGAAATGGAGCTCGCCAATCCCACCATGGAGCATCTCCTCGCTAACATCAAATCCGTGGGTACACACGATGGCAAACGCAGCCCCCGAAGAAAGCGGGGTCGATCTGAAATATGTCTTGATATGATGTAAAGCATAGCATACATCAAACGAGGTCTTAACCGAAGTGGGAAATACAAAAAGTGAAGTTGCAACAACCCAAGCACTTACATCCGACACATACAAATTAAACATACCCATACCGAACACATCATAAGTCATTATACGAAATAACATTAACCGACATGTGGAACATTTGTCTTGTCCAATGTGGAATTTTACCTCGTTTTTTTGCCCCGCCATCGGTGAACAAACTCATCATAGCATCATACATTATCACATACCAAATGCGGCCCATAGGACCGGCGGACAAACGTGGTCGCCACCCTATCATTTCCGCCACAACACACTATAACTCCGTAGTTGGAAGATTTCAAATCTCCGTATCCCAACACAACACATCATCACAACACATCATAAGCCATATCACGGCATAACTTCATAAACGGAACCCGCCATACAACATGGCGAGGTCTCGGGAACCGTAACACAAAGATAACTATAGCTATATCATGGTGCGCACGATCATTTCTTTACCGGCCGGGATCCGGTGAAAGAGGTAACAAAGAACGCACGAACAGATCGTAAGTGACCACACGCGCCCATCGGAAATCATCACGGACTCAATCGAATGATCAAAACGAACCCTCTTTTTGAAAATCCAAAACCGTAGTCAAATCAAGTTTTCTTCCGACCTTCGCTTGTGAACATGTCAAACCGAATTTTAGAAACCACAATTATGTATCAAAATCATGGGCATAAAATCCTTATTTCCAACTCGACAAATACATAAATAAATAGTCATAATGAAGAAAATATTAAATTTTCCGAAAAAATCCATAAAGGTAGCATAGAAAGGCCGCGGGCCCCACGACGGGTGCCGACCCCCGTCCGAGCCCGACTACGAGGGGAACCGAGGGAGAGTGATGTCTTATGAACTTACATATTATGTTTTGGGGCGTTTCGAGGTCGTATGCAAAGTTACGGGCGTTCGTAGTTTTCGATAATCGTTTAGGAACAAGTCTTTTTTTGAAACAAAATTCTTTTGAAAATAGAACTCTTTTGAAACCTTAAAAGTTTAATCCTACAAAAGACATAAGGGTCACAACTCAACCGCGTCAAAAATACGAACATCAAGGAACTCATACGAATCGCTTACACAACATTTCAAACTCAATCATATCCAAGACATACGGACCATAACACTGGCCATTCTAAGGATGCCAATAACATCAAAACAAACACGAATCACAAACATACTCGAAATTTACGAATGGAATTACCCCGAGGCAAAAATCATGTCATACCTTAGTTTCGTCTAAGACATGCCAAAAAGAAAAGAAGGGTAAGCTTCACATGGTGGTTTGCTTCCTATATAATCCAAACTCAAACCTCATTAAACGCTCAAAATCTACAATAACATCAATAGGCATCGAACATTAGTCATACGCGCTAAAGAATCCACACACAAACCATTACTTTTTCTACGAATTTTGGGCAGACTTCATATAACTATCTTTACGCCCCGTGATTTAACTCCGGAGCCAAATCATCAACAACAACCAAGCCAACAACCATCCAAACAAGATTTAAGGACATTCCGAACAATCCACAAAGTATTCAAGACAATCCCAACAATATGCTACGAAACCCGAAACCTTCCAACTTAATGAATACGACAATAATGCGTTTCTTTCTTTCAAATTCTCATACTACGTCAACAATTCCCTACATTACCAAATTACCTTCATAAATATAAGGAAACATATTAAGATCATATTGATTTAAAACAGCCACATACAATTGCAACACCAACATAAGTCATACATAAACCTTCATTTCACATTGTAGAATTCGTCCCTCGACGACAACCAAAATACTACATCACATTAGTCCCATCATATGTTACATCCCGCTTTTTTCGCTTACAATCGGAAATTCGTGTGTAATTGTGAATTATGAGAAAGAAGGCTATGTTTGAAATTTTCTTAGTATGTGTATGTCGTATGGAAATTTGAACGTGAAAACACGGAGAAGGCTTAGGGGCAAATTTGAATTTTGGAAATTTGTTTCGGGAATTTCAAAATATAATTCATGAAGAATTGGGCCAAAAACAAAATAAGAAAAACAAGGCCCAAAGAGAGGGTTGTGTGACCGGCCACCTATGTGAACCCATATGATATAATTAATTTTGCATGTGCTTATTAATTATATAAGGATCCTTAGCCTTAGAAGTTTCAAGAAAACAAAAGAGAAATCAAGAAAAAGAGAAGGTAGAACACGGCCAAAGGAGAAAGAAAAAGGAGAGAAAGGAAAAATATTTTCTAGAATTTCAATCTTGGTCCAAAAATTGTAGTTTTCATATATTCTTAGTGAGCTCAAGGTGCTCTACAAGTTGATATAATTTTCAAGTCAAGGGAGTGCTTGTTTTGGTAAGTTATTCATTGGAAAGGTAAGAATTTCATGTTTTCTTTCATGTTATCCGAGGAAGTGTTTATGGGTGTTAGAATAAGTGGAATGGTATGGAAGTCATGGAATGGTGTTGTGTGTGTGTGTGTCCGTGTGGTATTTGTGTTGTGCTTTGGCCGAGTATGTGTGTATGTGCATGGCTAAGGTTAGTTAATTTTATGTTGTATTTGGGTTGTGTTTATGAAAGAATTCATCTTGTAAATGAAAGTTAAAAGAATTTGGTTAAATTGGAAAAATATGGATGTGGCCGTGACTATGGGAGAATTGGAAGTAGTGATGAATTGTTTTGTTTGCTATGTTAGATGTGTTGTTATGACCATGTATAATCTAAATGGAGGAAAAACGATGGAAGTTTGCATTGACTTGGAAAGCGTTGGAAGGATTATGGCCTTATGTTGGAAAGTTGGTATATTTTGCATACTTTGTATGTATATTGTAAAAATATTATGAAACGCTTCGAATAGAATTGTAATGATCTTGATTAATATGTTGAGATTGAATTGGAAATATGAAGTTGGAAACGGAAATTTTTGTGTTATGTCGGAAAGATGGCTAGTTGTGCCATATTGTGTATTTTGTAATACTTGTTGTTGTTGTTGGATTGTTGGGTTGTTGTTGTTGATATATTAAGCCGAGCTAAGCCTCGGGGGCGTTATATTTATAGGGAAATATCAAATGATTACTTCGTATTTCAAGTATAACCCCAAGATTGAAATGTTAGTTTGCATGAATAGTTTAGGTAAGGATGACCATTTGCGCTTTTGGACGAAACGGATTAGATTTGAGTCCTAATTTGCGCAATCCGTGCTTGTAAAAGATTTATTAAATTCTTTGGCATGTTACCGAGCCTATGGTTGAAATAATTAACATATGATTTGCATTACGATTTCGCCGCCTCTCGGAATTCCGAGATTGAAAATAGCGCCAAATCATTGATGGGAATGAACCAAATTCTTCCAAATATGACCTATAAATGGGCACTTCCATAAATGGAGTCGAAACACTTTAAAATGATTATGGACGACTCCCTAAGGTTCATTATCTATAATTTACATACTTTATTATGATTGGGTTACGAGGTGGGCCCAAATACCACGAAACTCCCCGGAAGGGGTCCAAATCGATCCGTTTCGATCGTCGGGTTTTTCGTAGATAACTTTTAATTATGTTACGTACGCTAACTAATGAGCATTAAGAGTAAGTTAGGAATCAATATTATTCGACCTGAACGATTATGACTTCCGACAATCGACACACGATATGATGACTTATTACCGATCCGACTTATCTTACGGTAACTACTTCGGATTACGTACGTATGTTGGTACGTGTGTATATGGTTTCTCATGGATACGTATTCGTGGATGTCTCAATGCTTATTGGTCCAGCGCCAGGCCAGGTTCGTGATTCGTGCACCTCACCGCATTATTCACCGCGTCCCTCGGATTGTGCGGGCCGGTGTTGTTATAGCCCGCATTTCGCACGGATATTTCGAGATAGTTGCGGAATGTCGAGGACAAGATCATTTTTCAAAAAAATTATTTTAATGTGCAAGTAGTTTATGAATATTATTAATGTGGAAATATTGAGAAAGGTCAAGGGCAAAAAGGAAAATTCACAAAATGGTTCATGGTAATATTGAGGAAGGTTAGGGATGAAGATGTTATATGTTATATATATATATATATATATATATATATATATATATATATATATGGATTTTGGAGAGTGTAGGAAGTAAATCGGTTAACGTGATCACTCGATGATAGCCCTCGTAACCATAAGTTAAGGTGGGGCACACATGTCGGGACTTTATAAAATATATATGAAGAGATATATGGGTAGTGCATGTGGAGTTGAGCAAGTCCTAAGAAGGACCCACAAGCCAAAAATGAGTGTAAGCTCTCAAAAGGATGATTTAAAGATACGTTTTCGGATGACCCGACTTGGAGGGGCCAAAACGCTATTATACGTTTGGAATTTGGAAAAACACAAAGAATGAAAGTTGTAGATAATTGAAATAGATTTCCAACGGTAGGTCGTAAAGCCTCACACCATATCGGGATCAAACGTTATGACCCTTTTAGTAACCAGACCTTAAGCTGCCAAAAAAAACAAAGAGAAGCTCCGCGGGCCCCACAAGGGGAGGTCGGTGAAACCGACCTAGGGGGCCTATAAATGCCCCATAAATCTGTTCTTTTCAGCAAATTAACCTTCTAAAAGTTCCTAGAAAATTTTCTACACCTCTCCCAAATATTATAGTCCAATAAATCAAGAATTTGACAAGATTACGCCAAACTAGTCCGTGAAAGGTGATTGTTCTTGCTTTTGCTTACGCTTGGTGTTGGAAAAGGGTTGATGTGGCTGAGTTTCTTCACATATAAGGTATGTTATTTATCTCATCTTTTATGTTGAATTTATTGGAAGGCCTAGCAAGCAATGGAAAAGTGAAAATAGTTATGAAGGAAAGGTCATAAAGTGTTGTGTTATAGTTGTTGTGTTTATTGGGCTCAAAGAACATGTTGTGGCCGTATGGATGGGCTGATTTATGCGTATAAAAATGGCATCTAACATCGTTGGTGTGTTGATGAGATTATATTCCTTGTTTGGTTGATTGTTGTGAATGTTGAATGATTTTGGAGAGATTGTATGTTGAGAAAAAAAAAACATCGTGTGTGTGTTTATGGAAAATATTGGTATGAATAATTATTTGTTGTTAATTGAATTGAATTGCATATTGAAGTGTTGCTAGAACAATTGTTCAAATTGTATTGTTGATAAGTTTTGGCCGGGTATGAATTTCATTATAGGAATTGTTGAAGTTGTATTAAAATGGTGATTGTTGTAAGTGAGATTGAGGGATAAAAATATGGTGTATTTATAGGGAAACTAGAATGTTGGATGAATTATCGGTAGAAAGTATTATATTTAAGATTTAACTTCTAGACGTTCTAATCAATATTTGGTAAATGCGACCATTTGTAGATTTTGGGCGAGTAACGGGTTGGTTTGGAGAGGCGTAATGGAAGGAAAAGGTATGTAAAGCTACCCCTTTCCTGAGTTGTTGTGTTGTTGTAGGTGTACTAGGTTTGGATTTGAGCCTCGGGGTTAATTCTCGGATGTCGTATTTAAATCTAGGGGGAGGTGCTGCGAATTTGAGACTATTCATTAAACCAAGATTGAATTAGGATCTTTATAATAGTTGTTGGAAAAATGCTCAAACACCTATAACTTAGCATAACGTAATTGAATTGCCTTGAAACTTCCATGAATGACTCCATTAAGCTTAGTATATTAATTTAAGTTTGCCATGTCCATTGACCGGCTTGAATTTGACCCGCTATTCCATCGAAATTCTCTCCGAGCCTATTCATTTTTATTTGACTTATTTTTTGTAAAATGCTCAATTGAAGGAAAACCTTTGGCTTGTTTGCCCTAACTATAAAGCGATATTTTTTAAAACTTTTCAAAACCACTCCGAAGGAGTGTGCTATTTTATAAAACTTTTCAAAACCACTCCGAAGGGGAGTGTGCTATTTTATAAAACTTTTCAAAACCACTCCGAAGGGGTGTGATATATTATAAAACTTTTCAAAACCACTCCGTCTAAGGGGTGTGATAGCTTATTATTTATTTTCCAAAACCACTCCGAAGGGGTGTGAGATTTTATTATTATTATTATTATTATTATGCCCGAAGGGGCTAGGATTAGTATTATGTCACGAGTGGCATGCCGAAGGGGCCGGGGAGCCGTATGTCACGAGTGGCATGCCCCGAAGGGGGTCTAGGATTATTATGTCGGGGCCGCATGTCCGGGGGGGCCAGGATAGACGATGTTGGACCGGCATGCCCGAAGGGGCCATTATTGATACTCAAGCCGACCGGCATGTAATAATGTTATTTTGCCAAGATAGACGTGATCGTAATTGCACACCCTTTAGAAAAGATGTTCTAGTATTACTATCATTGTTATTACTATTATTATTACTATTGTTATTACTATTATTGTTATTATTATGTATATATAATTATGATGAGGCGACCGTCCCTAAGGTACTATTTTATTTAAATATTTAATTCCTCGGGTAACCTAAACTGGTTATTATTTGTTATACGCTTCGTGTGCTTTACATATTCGGTACATTCTTAAAATGACCCCCTTTCTTCGGGGGCCTCTCGTTTCATGCCACGCAGTACGCCGGACGAGTAAAAGACTTTGCTAGGAGTCTTTCCCGTGGGATTGGCGAGCTCCATCTCGGTTCGGAGTGTTGCCGGTGTCGAGTACTTATGTCGAGTATTTGTACATTCTAGAGACTTTGCGACGTGTCCTGTGGGTAGTGCGTCGGGAAGTGCGGATGATTTGTAAATGTTAAAAGAGTATGCATTTCTCGAGATAATGATTATTGTTTGAAAAGTTTCATGTTTCTTAAAATTTTTTTCGAAATGACGAGGTTTTAGTAACGCGAACGTTTAAGGGTTCGCTCGACTCGAGAGAGGGTCGGGTGCCCATCACACCCTAGTATTATCGGGGTATGTGATTATGTGATATTATGGGGATGGCGGCCGGGATGGCATTTGATTATTACTCGTCGTCCACCGCGTCCCGTACTACGAGGGGCCGGGTTCGTTACCGCGTCCCTTATTAAAGGGCGGGATCGATTTATGATGTGTATGTACGTATATACTTATGACTCCGCATGCATGATCCGAAACTACGATTTGGATAAAGATACGTACGTCATATGTACGCATGTACGATTCGGATTCGATTATTTGCCACATTTACGTACGTACGTCCGGTTATGCTCCGATTCTCGCCATACACTCGAGATCGGTTTGACGAAACCTCCGTACGCTGTAAATATGGTCGCCTATGATTCCGTCGTACGCTCCGACTCCGCTACGACGGGCCTTCCGCTTGGATCCGATTACGTCCGTTACGGTTTTACGTATTCGATTCGATTATGATTATGTATGTTACATTTCCGCTTTACATACTCGGTACACTTTCGTGCGACCCCCGCACATTCTCGGGGGGCGTGTTACATGCCCGCGGTACGGACGCGCGCGTGATACGCCACCGGTCTAGGACTATCGGTCTCGTTGTTTGGAGAGCTCCCTTTGATCGGAGGGCCGATACTTTTGGTATATATCTTCTGTTGTTCATATGTTCTATATATATGACTATTTGGGTACGGCGGGGCCTGTCCGTCTTCGATCCCCCCGATTTCGATTCGTATGTTAGAGGCACGCGCGACTTGTTTGGGGTTTTGTGGGTTGTCAACGGTCGGTAAGTATGTGTGATTTGCGACTCTTTATGCTATAATAGCCCTAACGAAGCACGTATAATTTTCGGTATGTATATATATATATGTATGTTTGTGCGATATATATATATATGTATGAATTTATGTATGTTTAAATGGGATTAGCTATTTGGTATGCCTAGATCGACGGTAGGTACGTGTGGGTGTCCGTTAGGACACCGGTCACGGCCCACGGGGTTGGGTCGTGACAAAAGTGGTATCGGAGCGGTCGGTTCTCGGAATGTACGCAGGCCGTGTCTAGTAGAGTCTTGTTTATCGGTGTGTTGGGCCCCACATCTATAAACGAGGAAGCTGCGGACATCTAGGATGTTATGTTACCCTTTCTTGGAATCTTAGATCGTGCGTTAGAGCTGTATGTTAGGATGGTTCCTCGCAACGAATTGTTGTGTCTACGGCGAAGGCTCGAAAAGAGCATCGCGTCGGTATTTTGGGAAATTATTTCGACCCTCTCTTTGCGGGTGATTGTAGGTTGATAAAGATGAAGAGGGTGGTTTCGACGAGGGGGACGGGGGGTGCCAAGAAAGCCCCCGGGATGTCACCGGGGCCGAGTAGGCGAGCCCGCCTATTCGATTGAGACGGATCCTTCGGAGGATCCCACGGAGGATAGTTACGATACGGATCCGTCGGAGGACCCCCGGCCACGATTCCTCCGAGTCTCCGATTTCTAGAGCGGAGGATTCCGTGGAGGATGGCTACGACACGAGATATCTCGGAGGATCGGCGATGACCCCTCCGTAGCTTCTTACCTCGCGGAGGAGGATAGTTATGAGCGAGGCATCCTATCGGAGCCTTCTTCGGGACGACGGAGGAGAGGATTTCTACGGGGTACGCCGGTTGTTTCGAGAGCACCATGTCGGCCCGGCTACCTCGGAGAGTGCTACGGATTTCTCTTTGATCCGGTCACCGGTGAGCCGGGATTTGTCCGATCATCCATACCCCTCCGATTTAGATGCGAGTGATAGCGGAGGCCGGGTAGGTAGGGAGCGGGACGGACGAGGATGATGGTGGACACACCTCTCACGGCGCCTCCCGGAGTCGGACCGAAATTGATTATTTTATAAGTATATGAGCTTCCTAGAATTTCCTATGTGTGTGCGATTTTTGTAAAATATTATCCTATGACGGATAAGGGCGGCCGAGAAATGTCCCCGCCATCGTGTATCAATCTAGAAACCCCGGGTGGAGGATAATTATGAGTACAAGTGGAAATAGATGTTGAGGAATCCTGAAGGGCAATATGGTAATTGTGTAGTTTGGACCGGGGTGGGACCCGCTACGAAAATTTCTGAAAAATTTATTAAGGCGCTGAACTGCCCTAAATTACGTGGCAAAGATCGTGTGAGGCGATTGACGCAGTGATATTATCGATAACGCATCAGAATGTATGGAAGTTTTGAAGTTAAGCGAGCTGAGACCAGAGCAATCCTGGGATGGGTGACCCCCCTGGGAAGTACGTCAAGAATTTTTTCACAAATATGGATATGGAGACTAAATGAGAAATTGGGGTAACTTAAGTGGAATTTGAGTATGTGGAGTGATTAGAGATCTTAAAAAGGTTACACCGATTAAGACAGACGAGATCGGAGAAGAATAAAAAGCAGTACGATTCTGAAACCAAAGCAAATTTGAATAGCGATTGGAAATGTTTGTAAGTAGGATGACAAGGAAATTTCTGTAAGTCTCTGGAGTATAGTAAAGGTAGTTCGATTCTGATCGCGATTCGGTACGCCATATTTACCGCCCTCGCTTTTGGTGAAGTTACGTTTACCATAACCCCGTGCTTCGAATCTCGATTACGTCTTTTTTGATATACCGTACGTCCGACTCCGATCATAATTCGTCCGATATACTTTGGTACGTCGATTCGACTTCAAATGTCGATAAATCTTCGTACATCCGACTCGATATGACTCGTCCGATATATTTACGTATGTACGCACGATCGCGGATCCGTCCGACATACGTCCGTACATCCGACCTCGACCGCGAATCGTCCATATGTGTCTATACGTCCGACTCTGATTTCAAATCGGTCCGATAAATTTCTATACGTCTGACTCCGATTACAGATTTGTCTGACCTATTTCTATGTGTCTGATTCTGACTACGGATTTAGCCGATATAGTCCAGTGCACCTGACTCTGAATATGGGTTTGTCCGACATGCTTCTGTGCGTCTGGCTCTGATCATGAATCTGTCTGGTACAACGTATGATTACGATTCTGTCTGCTACGCTTCTGTACTTCTGATTCCGGATGCGACTTCGTCTGACATACCTCTGATCTTCCAGCTCTGACAAATATTCTATTCACCCTATATCCGATTTAAAATCATATGGACCGCTAGACTAATAAGGACCCCGAACCGCCCTAATGCGGTGATATCGAAGAATGACAGAAGGAGTTGGAAAATGAAGATCCTTGCAAGTACTCCGACCAAGTGCAGGTATGTAGTTGTTAGAGGACCTCCCTTACTGCTCATTTTGATCTACCATAAGGTTGATTTAACATTCGAGGACGAATGTTTTAAAGGGGGAGGATGTTACATCCGGCATTTTTGCGTATTCGAAAGTTTGGAAGTAACCTTGATTTACAAGGAATAAGGTTATGTTTGGAAATTTTTTTAATATGTGTACGCCGGTTATGGAAACTTGAATGCGGAAACAATGGAAAAGGCGTAAGGGCAAATTTGGAATTTTGAAAATTTATTTCGGGAAGTTACAAAACAAGAATTATAAGGAATTGGGCTCAAAGAAAAAAATGAGAAATTAAGGCCCAATCCATATAGAGGGTGGCCGGCCATGACCATGGTGCCACAAAATAGCCAAGCCCATGATTAAATTGTCATGTGATGATCATGTGCTAGTTAATTATATAAGGGATCCTTAGCCTTAGAAGGTTCAAGAAATCAAAAGAAAAATCAAGAGAAAAAAAGAAAAGGCCATTCGGCCGTGAGAAAAGAGAGGAGAAAAGGAAAAGAAAAAAAATTTCTAGCCCTTCAATCCTAGTCCAAAAATTGTAATTTTCATATATTCTTAGTGAGCTCAAGGTGCTCTTCATGGTGGTATAGATATCTTGGCAAGAAAGTGGTTGTGGTGGCAAGAAGAAATCATTGAAGGAAGGTAAGAATTTCATGCTTTTACTATGTTATGGAAGGTTACATATATGTTATGGTATGTAGAGTTGCATGAATACCATGAAATTGTGGTGTGTGAGTTCATGGCCGTGTGGTTGTGCAAGTGTGTGCATGGCCGTGTATGTATGTGTTGTGATGTAGGCAAGGTTAAGTTAATTTCATGTTGTATTCTAGTTATGGATGTTGTGAAATTTATATTGGAAATGAAAGTTGAATGAGTTAGGTTGGAATAAGGAATATAGAAGTTGGCCGTGTGCCATATTGTGAGTAGAAGTGAAGTGAATTCAAGTTTATTTAGTTGCTAGTTGTGTTGTTATGATCTTGGTGATGCAAATAAGGGGCTTAATAACTTGAATTGACATTGAAGTTGCTTGTATGTAATTATGGGAATTTATGCGAATTTTGTATGATTTTTGTATAATGATGGAAGTAAGGTTTAAATGCGAATTATGGTTATCGTTAATGAGTTTGGAAGGAAAATAATGTAGTTTGGTAGCTTTTGGTCGCATTGTTGAAGTTAGAATGGAAGTTATGATATTATGAAGAAAGTAGTACTATTCATGTTAGAATGCGTTCTAGTTCGATTGTGGTTGTTGTTAAGGATGTTGTTTGGTTGTTGTTGTTGATATTTTGAGCCGAGTTGAATCTCGGGGTGTCACATTTATAGGGGAGGTCTTTGCCGGAATTTCGGTGGCCAAGTACTAACCAAAGTTGAAATGTTAACTTGCATGAATAGTAATCGGTAAAGATGACCATTTGCGCTTTTGGACGAAACGGGAATTGAGACTTAAGGAGCGTAAGGGCACAACCAAGGTATGTAAAGCCTTCCCTATCTTTCTTTGGCATGTTCGAATGTAACGAGGCTTGGAAGCGAGCCTTGATTGCACTTCGCGACTCACAATCCAAGATTGAAAATAGCTTGAGATCATTCGGTAAGAAGGTTGAATTATTCCTTTACCTTCTACGAAACAAACTATATGTATGTAACTTCCATAAATGGAGTTGGAACACCTTATAATGATTATTGGACGACTCCCTAGGATTATTATCTATTATTTATGTATATCATCGTGATCGGGTCCGAGGTGGGCCCACAAAACCCGATACTCCCGGTATGGCTCAAATCGATTTATTTACGTTCGTTCTTCATGGGTACTTTTTAATTATGTTTCCGTCCGCTAACTAATACGTATTATGATTATCTTCGAATCTTGATATTTTCCGACATACGGGACGATTACGGATACTCGTTCGACATAATCCGACTCTTTGATTTGACCTACCTTCGAAATATTTCGGTTTCATTAAGTACGTATGTCGGTACGTATGTATATGGTTTCTCATGGATACGTTCGTGGATGTCTCAATGCTTCCTTCACCGTGCCCGGGCCGGGTTACGCGTGATTCGTGCACTTCTTGCATTGTTCACCGCGTCCCTCGGATGTGCGGGCCGGGATACGTACGTATCGATTATGATCGATTATGATCGATTATGTGATATTATGGGGATGGCGGCCGGGATGGCATTTGATACGATTCTGTCTGTCCACCGCGTCCCGTACTACGAGGGCGGGTTGCATTACCGCGTCCCTTATTAAAGGGCCGGGATCGATTTATGATGTGTATGTACGTATATACTTATGACTGCGCATGCATGATGCGAAACTCGATTTGGATAAAGATCATGACTACGTACGTCATATGTTCGAACTCGATGTCCATTTACGTCGGATTCGGATTACGATTGCGTACGTCATACTTCGAGTTATGCTTCGGGCCGAGAGCCCTGTCGACACCCCTCTGAGTACCTCACTCCGTCCGATTCCCTAAATACGCTCGTAAGTCGACTCGGCTATGGATCCGATTACGTCGTCCGTTACGATTTTACGTATTCGATTACGATTATGATTATGTATGTTACATTTCGCTTTACATACTCGGTACACTTTCGTGCGACCCCCGTTCTACGGGGGGCGTGTTACATGCCCACGGTACGGACGCACCGCGTGATACGCCACCGGTCTAGGACTTCGATCTCTTTTTGGAGGAGCTCCCTTTGATCCGGAGTCGATACTTTTGGTATATATCTTCTGTTGTTCATATGTTACGTATGTATGACTATTTGGGTACGGCGGGGCCTGTCCCGTCTCTTCGATTACGTTACGTATGTTAGAGGCACGTAGACTTGTCGTGGGTTTGTGGGTTGTCACTTTGGTAAGGTACGTATGCTCGAGTTTGTGACTGCATGCCTATGATAGCCTCGGCGGCTACGTACGGGTTTCGGTATGTATATATGCATATGTATGTTTGTGCGAAGTATCGTATATCTGTATGAATTTATGTATGTTTAAATGGAATTAGTCGGTTGGTACGCCTAGTCTGACAGGTAGGTACGTGTGGGTGCCCAGTTAGGACACCAGTCACGGCCCACGGGGCTGGGTCGTGACAAATTTGTGAGAAAGAAAAGAAATTGAATGATATTCCAGTGAGGAACTTAATGTCTACAAAATAGGAAGGATATGACAAGAAAACGGAAGGGAATGCAAGGGATGACGATGCTATGAGTTTGAAAGAATGGGTACTGAGATAAAGAGGAAAGGAGAGTCGGTGTTCGAGTGGAGATTATTCCTCAAGCTTATATTGCCAGAGGGTCATAATCAGGGCTTAGAAAATATGCTAAGAAGTCCTACAGATTCAGACATACGAAAAAATAGTAGGAACTAGAATAGCCTGAGGGAAATTAGGAGTATATGAGCATTGCGACTGGAATTTTAAATGATCGTGAGGTATGAGTCTAGCTAGCAAGGCAAAAGAGGGGAGATGTATTAAATCCACGAATTCAGGACAATTTTAAACAACATTGGGATGTTTCGTAAGTGAGGTATTAATAAGCGATGTAAATGATAACTCATGTGTGGCCACATTAAATATTATGCCTACCCTTATGATCGATCTTGCTATATGTTAAAGGTACTGAGTGAGTTGGGTATTGAAGTTAAGGTAGCAAGTGCTACAGGGCAAATTGATATGGTTTTCTTCGAATGTTAAAGTTGTACAATCATGACACAATAATATCAGGGAGAAGAAGAATACGCATATCTAAGAATAAGGAGAGTATGATGTCATGAGAAGAAGAGAAGTGTAAGCAAGGGAAAGTATGTTGCTAGTAAGGATCAAGTAAGGTCTCCAAGAAAAGGTTTAAGGCAGTGGTAGTGGGGAAGGGCCGTTTGGATAAATTTTTAAAGTAAGCAAGCAGGAAGGATAGAGTGTGGCAAAATGTGATACAGGACGGATGCAAAGATCCCGAAAACAAGTATAATAACGATAGGTATGGATATAACCTGAGAAAGAACAATCAGGTATTATGAAAGGATTCGTACTTCTAATGGAATATGCTACGAATTCCAGGGCCAATGCTATGGAATGGCAAGTGGAGAAGAGCACTTTGTGAGCAAGGGAAGTCAAGAAAGACCCTAAGAGCGAAAGTAAGGAAAGTAGACTGATGAATTGGTTAAATGAAGTTGTGTAACCATCCAGAACAAGAGGAAGGTTAATAAGCTGATAAGTTGGCCAAGAGGCAAAACATCGATAGCATGGGACAAGAGTCTTGATAAGGAGTACAGAAATTTGACCATAAAGGAAATAGGATGAATGTACGAGGGATATGTATAAATATGAACAAGTTATAGCATCAAAAGGGAAGATAAGAAAGGGATGAAAGGAGGAAGAAAAGAAGTGTTTTATAGGTATTTGTGAGTAGGAAAAGAATCGACAAAATATTGGAAGAACTATGATGCCTGACTATGGTGCAATCACCTAGTAAAGAAGAACTAGGGAAATAGTGGGTCATGGGAAATAGATGCAATAGTACATCGATTTATGATGCTATTAAAAGAAGAAATAAGATTTGGGTTGGCTAAAAGATAAGGTCAGTATAGGAGAGGGAACAGACAGAAATCTTCAATCGCAAAGGGTAAAGTGAGAAAATGAGTAGTTAAGGACTTCGAACATCTGTGCGGCTGATAAACTCAATCAACAAATAGGGTATGCTAGATTATAAAGAAGATTTATCAGGTAAGATCAAGCGAAGGCCAAGAGTCTAAGAAGAATCTCAAAGGAGGTAATAACAGGATGATGCGTCTGATTGGGGCAAAACTAGTGGCAATGAAACCTCAGGGAACAAGCAAAATAATGGTTCTGTTAGATATCTATGATTGAAATTGCAGACCAAGAAAAGAGTGAACTGATTTGAATTCACTGCGTGGTAAGGATTCTGGTTCACATTTCGGCAAATTTCCAAATTTGTCTCTAATTGATCAGTCGGACTAAGGACTAGCAATTCCAAGGATAAATTGAAAGAAGATCACTGACAAAGAGATTCAAGATATTCTTAATGTAAGTACAAGAATTATCTATAGCCGGATCGAGCATAAGAAGTGTATTGATCGATTCAGTTGATACGAGGAAGCACGGGATACTATATTACCAGTTTCTGAGGGTATCCTTAAGGGGGAAGAATAAGTTAAACTTCAAGAGGATGAAGGCATGGAATATCTGTGAAGCGTAAGAAGGATACATAAATTTCAAAGGAGTAAGAATTTCAGACATATTAAAAGGGCACAAAGAGGAAGATGGACCAAAAGTGAATAAGAGTGTACGGTAAGTACTGGGTAAGCGAGCATATAAGGGTGTAAACGACAGAGGTCGAAGAGACAATGTGGATGATAGAGTATGAAGAATTAGTAGACAGACAGGTGATAAGGCAAAAGGCATAACCGTGAGTACGAGCATAAATTTTAGTTACAAGAGAAGGGGATAATAGTAAAAAAAAATTGATTGGACAGAAAATTCAGTGAACTCCAGAATACAGTCATTGGTGGTAAAACAACAGTAATCAAGAGATACCAAATGAATTGTGAATCCACGAATATAGGGCCTACATGTGCATAGGGATGATGAGCTAGTAGTTGCACGAGGAAGGACTGCATATGTATTAAGAAGAAATCATGTGATTGCTCATATAGAGAAGCCGAGGAATCCAAGAAAAATTAATCCTCAAAAATTGAGGCGCATTCCAGTGTAAAAGATCATCGAATACTACTGCAGTAAGACTGGGAATACCGAGGATTCAGTGTAAGAAAATCCAAAAAGGGGTTAAGGAAAAAATTAACTAGTGGAGCAGAATCAATCGGCACCGGTACAACTGAACGCTACACAGACAAGAGATGGAGTAACATTTCAGCAAGAGGGCTCTAGATACAGCTATTAATTAACTGATAAATAGAGGGTAAAGCTCAGAGGGGTAAAAAAAAAAACTAAAAATCACTATTCATATGAATGATGGGGTTAATGGATAAGTTCTCAGAAATCGCCAGCTGACTATGAGGAAAGATTGCCTGGACCACAAATATAAAGGTTTAGACCCTAAAAATGAACAGGAGAGGATTGTCTCTTCAACAAATCGACATAGCATCATAAGCCTGCATATTATGGTTACGGTTCATTAACTAGGGGGTTCGTTTCCAAGGAACTGCGATGAGGATCACATATTGCGTAGTTCGAATAAGTTCGGAACCGAATATGTGACCAAGACTGCAAGTCAGCAAAGTGAATGCCAGCAGATGCAAGTAAGAATATTGACATTAGCATCAAAACGAGTTCTACTTCAACATTCAAGGATGAATGTTCCTTAAGGGGGAAGGATGTTACACCCCGTAGTTTTGTACGTGAGATTCGTTAGGTGTTGGTTGTTTTAAGTATGGACTCTAGAGTTACCTTCAAGCATATATAAGATTATATGTGTCTATCTTATGGCTATGAGAGTTTAAGTTCATATAATAAGCTATGGAAGGATTGGAGGGCAAGTGAATCAAGGAAATTAAGTTTGTTAGAACTTTGAAGAAAATATAAGGGGCAATTTTGGCACAACTTTGAGAAATAATATCTTTTAGTATATGAGAAGTTTTGAAGCAAAGTAAAAGCCTAAATTGAAGTTCATGAATTCCAGTTTCCAATGCAACAAACCGCTCGTCGATAGGACATCGGAGTATAGAGATATGGACGTTACAAGTTAGGCCGCCAGAGCAGAAATTTGCCCTACACGAATGTGACCAAAGGGCCGCGAACGCGAAGAGTAGCAGGGATTAAACCTTGGCGAACGCGACCTAAGGCCGCGAACACGAAGGGCAAATTTTAAGTTGGTGCTAAACCGACTTCAACACCCTATATAAGTGGGAAAACCCCCTCATTTTCACCCATAATATTTGCCAAAGGTTCAGCCAACATACATGGGTGTGTGTGTAACATAAAAGTGAGGGATTGGAGTGGTTTCAAGTCACGGGATTATATACGGGGCTCGGGAAACGTGTAGCTGTGAGTGTAGTCTCATTTTGCGATGGATTTTTGCTTGGATTCAAAGTAAATATTGAAGATATTGCTGCTCTAGCCAGAATAAGTTACGGATCTCTCCTAATTGATGTTGATTTCGGTTTACGCACAAAGATAGAGTTATTAAATAGTCGTATAATGAATTGGTTAGTTGAGAAATTGGAAAAAACATCGCGCGGGATGTTTTATTGAGTATATTGATATTGATAATAATGTTATCTATTTTTGGTATTGTGATTTCGGACTAGGACTATATAAACAGGGGAGATGCTGCCCGAATTTCAGCAGATTCTAAAAGGATTTCATTTGAAGGCTTAAGACAAGTATATGACAATAAGCCTAATAATAGTACGACTGCTTTTATATGTAGATTGCGAAACTGGAAGTAGGTTGGAAAGTCGAGAAGTAAACTTCCAGGTATTTAAGGCTGTCCCTTCTTTCATTTTTGGCATTATCCTATGATATGAACGAACAAGCGAGTAAACGAGCTTGCATATTACTCTACTCTTAGAATCACTAGGAGTACTTCAGTCTTTGATGATCATGTACCCCTGTTATTATGTTCCTTCTGTTCATGGATCTTGAGATTTCATGTATTAGTAATGTTAGCTCAGCAATTGTCCACCAGAGTTAGTGTGACATCATATTATTCTGAGAGTTTTGTTATTTCATTTTACATATGCACTTCATTAATTTACATATCCACTTCATTAATTTACATATGCATATTGACCCATGACAAGAAAGCGTTATATACGCGTATATTATATGTATATAGGGTATAGAAAAAGGGATAGGCGTTAGATACGCATTACCACCTGATCAGCTGGTGCACCATGATGATGATATATGGATCGGGTTGCACGTTCTGCAGTAATGTATATGCTGATGATAGCCGCAGAGAGGCCGATGGGAAATGAAATAATGGATCGGGCTGAACGTTCCTCAGCATTATGACCTATATATACATACATGAGCATGATTATCATTGAGAGCATGCATGTTATGCGCCATAGAGGCATTGTCAGTATGCAGATTTATGGAAATACTTTCAGATACTCAGTCATACAGATGCATAAGACAGTCAGTTGGTTTTGAGTTCAGATTCAGTTCATGATTCTTATGTTTATGTTACTTCTATGCCTTACATACTCAGTACATTATTCGTACTAACGTCCCTTTTCCTAGGGGCGCTACGTTTCATGCCACATAGGTGTATACAGTTGAGTAGAGTACATTTGCTATAGATGTTCCCAGGCTGTCAGCTGGATTGGTGAGCTCTATTTCTATTCGGAGTATTGCCGAGTTAGAGTACTTATGTATATCCTTGAGTCAGATGCATTGCTGGTATGTTGGGGCCCTGGCCCGACTTATGTTATGGTATCTCGTGTATGTTAGATACTTTTGCAGATAGTGTTCTTTGGATAGTGCGTTAAGATGTCGACAGTTGTGTAAAACGGCCATGTAGGTCGATGTGTTCATATGCTTTGTTTTTAAAGATTTCATTGTGACTAAAGGTTTTCTTTGACTTATCGATAAGGGAGAAGTCCCTTATATGATGGAAGAGCTTTATTAAAAAAAAGTTTTCATGTGTTACTTGACAAAAGTGTCATTTTATAATTTAAAGGTTCACAAAAAGTTGTGACATATGACTAGAATGTTAGTATGGTGCTCAGCCGAGTAGGGTCTGGGTGTCAGTCCCGGCCCTCCGGTTTGGGTCGTGACAACTTCTTCCTCTATTTTAGTCATATTTAGCTATCTCTGTCTTGGTTCATGAGGGTTGTGTATCTGCTGAGACTGTCCATCTCTTCTCTTCTTGTTCTCATCTGTTCTTATTGACTTATGATTGTTCAACAACTGTGCATATTAGACCTGTCCTATTTACTCCAAGCCATGTATGTGGATATGTGGATCTGTGTCTTCCATGGCTGTGTTGGTCGAGAGAGGCAGTTTAGATGGGAGAGGGGCTTGGTTTAAACCTTCCCCTGGTGACCAGCCATGCCGAAGGTTCATGAAACTTTCTTGGAACTTGTGCAGCATCAGGAATAAAGGGGGAGGGGGGTGATGACTTTGCCTTCCTATCACGACCCAACCCGATGGGCCACGACGAGTGCCTGATCTCTAGTGACCAAACACCCCTATACTCATACCTGGACAACACTACATAATAAGGGCCCACAAGCAACCCAATATGGATGAACTGACTCATGGAAGAATGATATCAGGAACTGTGCATCATGCAAATTTATATATTTATATGGAAGATAACAATGCAACCCAACTAGGCTGCCACATGGACTGTACACAAAAGAATGGGAGCCGACAAGGCTACCTTACAAGCCATCTGCATATAACTATCTATGAACCTCTAATGGAATAAAAGCTATCGAAAGGATGGGACAGGGCCCTGTCATACCCATATGCTTATACATCTTAAGAGAATGGCATACCAAACTAAACCGCAACTCCGGATCAAGTGGAGCGCACTAACCACCGCTAGATGGGAGTCCTACTGAGTTGGGTGTGAGTATGCAAGGCATAAGAGTAACATATGTGTATATATATATATATATACATGAATCATGAAAGAAATTTGAAACTCATAAACGAACTGACTGTCAGAATGCATCTATATGACTAAAGACACCTCTGTGGTGTATGACATGCATAGATAATAATATAACTGATAATGTTGTGGAACGTACAGCCCGATCCATATATCATATAATAGTGTCGAGGAATGTACGGCCCGATCCATATCTCGTACAATCCCGCGTCCGGGACAGTAATCATCTCACGCCGCCTACTAGTGGTGTTGCCCGGCCATATAGGCGCGCTGTAATCAAACATCATCATCCATATTTCGCCCACCGTAGTGGTGCTGCCCGGCCATGTAGGCACGGTGTAAGAAAATAGCTGAACATATATGTGTTTATATATATATATATATATATATATATATATAATGCATAAAAGACTCATGAAAGATATACTCCGGATTACTCTGGATAACAAAAGATCTTTAGAGGTCATGGACATGAACATAAGGAATAAAGGATACGATGAATCCTGTACCATTTAAGAGTAGAGTCTTTAGATTTCGCTTGCTTACTTGTTCGTTCGGATAGTAAAGATCATGCCAAAAGAACAAAGGGATAGCCTTAACATACCTTGAAGCGTATCTAATCGTCTAACATCTTCTTCTTGAACTTGTAAGTCTACAATCAAGACAACATAGACCACAATTAGTCCCTTCAAAACACTTACTATCCAATTCAAGTGAAAAAGGGACTTAACGAGGTTCGGGCAATATCTCCTTCATAACTCAATAATCCCTCCATCTCCAAGTTAACTTAACTATCAACAACAATACTAACAATAACCATATCAATACTTACATATCAAAATACAATAAATTCTACTCCAAATCATCCCTCAAATAGCCCTCAAGTCCAACTCTACCCTTATTCAACTTACAACTTCCATAGCTATAATCCTCTTTACTTAAAACTACTAAAACTCTTGGTAATTAACTTAAACACAAAAGGTTGGAATCATATACATACCTTGAGAAGTCTAGGGTTCCAAAAATCAAACTTCAACTCCAATCCCAAAGCTTAAACCTCCAATAGAACCCTAAGAGCAACTTTCCCTTCACAAGTTCAGGTTTACGGGCTCGGATCTTGCTAAACTTCACTATGATGATGGAAAATATTAAGAGGAATATTATAGGACTTTCTCTGATTTGGGAAGTGGAAAAATAATGAGAGCAAAATGTGAGGGTCAAATAATATAGAGAAAACTAGAAGGTTCTAGTGGTGCGGGTCGACGGTGGGTCGACGGCCCGTCGACTTGCTCCGTTGATTTCCACAAGGAGATTCAGAGACGGCATCATGGTTGATGGTGAGATACAATGGTCCTTCGATATGTCGACGGCCCGTCGAGAATGACTGGTGTCTATGAGATTTTTCTGAGTCATTCCATTTCGCATCGATTCGATTCGTTTAACTCCTAATCCTGTAAATTGCAAGGAGCACATGCTGGTACTCTGGTACACGGGATAAGACACTTAATATCTCAAAACTCGGGTATGGATCTCCATTCCAGGGCATACTCAACTAGGAAACCATAGGATTTCTTACGACGAAAATGAGAGATGTAACATTCTTCCCCTCTTAGAAACATTCGTCCTTGAATGCTCATACAGGTCATGGGCTATAAAAATTTCGGCAGAGTCTCCCCTGTAAATGTACCAATCCAACCTGTACACAGCAACCCAAAATAATTCCACACAGGGCCACATGCTAAAATATATAATACCATGGCCTCACACGACCAATTACAATAACTATAAATGAAATCAATACCTGGGGAAGGTAATGCCTCAGACTGAGCCTCCTGAGATGGCGGAAACAAATACGGGTACTTAGCCTTCATTTTCTCTTCTGCTTCCTAAGTCATTTCTTCAACATTATTATTTCTCCACAGAACTTTAACGGAGGTCACATCCTTGGTCCGCAATCGACGAACTTGTCTATCCAATATAGCCACTGAGGTTTCTCATATGATAACTGCTCAGTCACCTAAATGTCATCTACCAGTACAATCCTTGAAGGATCTCCTATGCTCTTGCGGAGCATGGACACATTAAATACCGGATGCATTGACTCCAACTCAGAAGGTAGTTCTAGCTCATATGCCACCTTACCCACCGTACGAATAATTCTATATGGCCCAATGTATCGAGGGTTGAACTTACCCTTTTTGCCAAATCTTATCACGCCCTTCATAGGTGAAACTTTTAGGAAAACCCAGTCGCCTACCTCAAACTCTAACTTACGCCGCCGATTATCTGCATAGGATTTCTGTTGACTCTGCGCCGCTAGTAACCTTTCTTGAATTACTTTCACTTTGTCAACTGCTTGCTGTATTGAATCTGGGCCTGCTAACTAATTTTCTCCAACATCAAACCATCCTATAGGCGATCTACATCTCCGCCCATACAAAGCCTCATAAAGAGCCATCTGAATACTAGAATGGTAACTGTTATTATATGCAAACTCAATAAGAGGTAAATGATCATCCCAGCTACCTCAGAAGTCAATCACACAAGCTCTCAGTATATCCTCAAGTGTCTGTATCGTATGCTCCACTTGTCCATCTGTCTGTGGATGAAATGCAGTACTAAGACTTACCTGAGTCCCCAATCCATTCTGAAAAGATTTCCAGAAATTAGTTGTGAACTGCGCCCCTCTATCGGAAATAATGGATGTAGGAACACCATGAAGTCGTACAATCTCCTTAAGATAAAGCTTCGCATAATTTTCAGTTGAATAAGTAGTTCTGACAGGTAGGAAATGGGCTGATTTTGTAAGCCTATCAACTATGACCCATATTGAATCATAATTTCGCGGAGTGCGGGTCAACCCTGTAATGAAATCCATATTGATTACCTCACATTTCCATGTTGCAATCTCCATAGCCTATAATAAACCTCCGGGCTTCTGGTGCTCTATCTTGACTTGTTGACAATTTGGACATTGAGCGACAAATTCGGCTATATCTCTTTTTATTCCATCCCACCAATAAAATTCCTTGAGATCATGATACATCTTTGTTGTGCCCGGGTGAATGGAATACCTAGAATAATGAGCTTCTCCCATAGCTTGCTGACGAAGTCCTGCAACACTAGGAATACATAATTTACCTCGATACCTGAGTACTCCATCCCCTATAATTAAAAAGGGTGTCTTTTCTTTCTGAGGTGTCGTATCTCAGTAATGGACTAGAACATGAGTGTCACGCCCCGAACCATGGCCTAGGCATGACACGGCACTCGGTGCTTGACTGTCTATGACCAGGCTAACCCATGGCTACTGAGTCTAACAGTTGTATCATAAAAGCATGCAAGATATAAAATGAACCAAGAGAATACTCTAAATCAAATATAATAGAGGATGCAAAAATAAATGTTGTGGGGCAAAACCAACATAAATGACTAAAGACTGTGTCTATGAAACCTCTATGATCAAGATACTGTAAGAATAACTAAGTCAGGACAAGACCCTAACATGCCTCAACACTAATGAACTAACTAATACTCGAAAACTGGGAATAGACAGATGGACTTGAATGAGAGAGGCTCAACAACTAGCTGATGTACTCAAAGTGCTGGAAGCTAAGCGGCTGCTGTATACTCCATAAAGTCAGGCTTTGCACTGTGAAGTGCAGGCCCATGCATAAGGACGTTAGTATATTTGAATTGTACAAGTATGATAAGTAACTGGAGCAATGATAAGGGATATATGAACAATAAAGCTTAATGAAACTGAGTACTCATATCATGAACTGATTTATGTAGAAACCACCTATGCAAATATCATGTAACTATGGCCTCAGGCCCAATAATGATGAGATCTCAAAGCTATGGCCTCAGGCCCAAAATAATTACATATGCATATGAATTATAACTATGGCCTTAGGCCCAACTAAACCTGAAGCAACAGGTGTAAAGCTGACTATCGACTCTTTATCAGGACTGATGACTTAGACTGCATTCTGAGACTCGTAGATTGAATTACAAGTCTTTTAGATTAAACTAGGGTCCATAGCATGCATAAACAAGTATGAACATATTCAAAAAACTGAGCTCCAACCCTAGGTTATGAAAATCAAGAACTAGGGCAAAATCACGAACTTGCTGGATTACTGGGAATTATGATTATTGAGGTATGAGGATGATTAAACAATGTTGCCTGGAATTGCTCCCAAACTTGAATAATAATCTGGTCTTGGAAAAGAGTTCTAAGGTTTTGCTCTTTATGCTCTTTAATTGGGTTTTCTTGAAAACCCTATGTTAAGAACATGGTTTCATGATTAGGTTAAGAGCATATATGATAGAATTGATTTGGAAGAGCTTGGAATGACTTACCTTGCTGTTTTGGATTTTTGGGAAAAGAACACTTCGTTTCTAGGGCTTGGAATTATGAAAGATGAAAAAAATAACTGAAGACTGGTATTTATAGGTTCTGGTGCGGGATGGGAAATACGGACCAAAATACGGTTCGTATACTGAATTACAGTCCGTAAACCTAGACCGTAATTCAACATATTCCAAACAGAAACACTGCTTTAACAAGTAAAATTACAAAGCCAAATTCCGGAATGCACAAAGGATTTTGGGTGTCACTTTATGACTTGAAATACGAGTCATAAACTAAATTACGGTCCGTATTCTGGTGTCGAAAATCCCCATCTGACAGCTGAAGAGAACTTTCTAATTCTCACATTCTTTATCTAGTTGTCTATGTCTGGAATCATGGTCAAGGCTTAAGTTAAAGGTGTGAGGTGTTACAAATCTCCCCTTGGGATCATTCGCCCTCGAATGATAGAATAAAACGAAACTAAGGCTAAGTAAGCATAAAGTTGAACTAAGATTTTTCGGACCTATTTCCACACTGAAATTTTGAACCCTAGGACTGAAACTAGAGACTCATTGGACTGAACATAACATGGACTGGATACTAAGCTAGATAGGAAGAATGAGAGGAAAGGCTAATTACCTTGAACATTTTCTGAATTGTTCTCGAATAGGTGAGGATATCTAGTTTTTATATCTTCCTCGGCTTCCCAAGTAGCTTCTTTAACATTCTGACTTCTCCATAAGACTTTCACTGAAGTTACTTCCTTGATTCTCAACTTTCAAACCTGACGATCAAGAATCTCAATCGGCACTTCGTCATAAGTCAATTTCTCATCAACACTGATAGAGTCAACGAGAACAACACAAGAAGGATCACCCAAACACTTTCTCAACATCGAAACATGAAACACTGGATGAACTAATTCCAACTCTCTAGGCAAGTCAAACTTATAAGCCACTTGACCAACCCTCTCCACTATATAGTAAGGTCCGACATATCTCGGACTGAGCTTCCCTTTCTTCCCAATTCTCATAACACCTTTCATAGGCGATATCTTAAGGAAAACCCAATCATGAACATCAAACTCTAAGTCTCTCTGTCTCACATCTGTGTAAGACTTCTGGCGACTCTGCGCTGTCTTCAAATGCTCTTGAATGAGCTTCACCTTCTCTAAAGCCTGAAAGACCAAACTGGTCCCAACAATTCTGTCTCACCAACCTCAAACCAACCAATCGGTGACCTACATCTGCGCCTATATAAAGCCTCGAATGGGGCCATCTGGAGGCTGGAATGATAGCTGTTGTTATACGCGAACTCAACGAGATGCAGATGATCATCCCAACTACCTTTGAAATCAAGGACACAGGCTCAAAACATGTCCTCTAGAGTCTGAATAGTCCGCACTGCCTGACCATCTGTCTGCGGATGAAAAGCCGTGCTGAGCTTAACCTTAGTACCCTATCCCTTCTGAAACAACTTCTAGAAAATTGCTGTGAATTAAGCACCACGATCTGAAATAATGGACAACGGGATCCCATGAAGCCTGACAATCTCACTCATGTATAACTTAGCATAATCCACTACTGTATCAGTAGTTTTAACTGGCAAAAAGTGGGCTGATTTGGTAAGTCTGTCAACAATCGCCCAAATGGAATCATGCTTTTTAGCTGAACGAGGTAATCCTGTGATGAAATCCATATTAATCATCTCTCATTTGCAAACTGGAATCCCTATATTCTGATGTAGACCACCAGGCCTCTGGTGTTCAGTTTCACTTACTGACAGTTAGGACACTTTTCTACAAAACCTGCTACACTCTTTTCATATTGTTCCACTAATAAATCTGCTTAAGATTATGGTACATCTTGGTGGAACCTGTATGAATGGAATATCTAGAATGATGAGCTTCTGACATGAGCCTATCTCTGAGTTCGTCTTCATCTGGGACACACAATCTGCCTCGATATCTCAAGGTGCCATCATCTCCCCTTTGTTCGCAAGCCGTAGTCTTATGTTTGCGAATCCCATGCCTCAACTGAACTAGAGAGGGATCACTGAACTGCTTTTCCTTCACTTCTGCTGCTAAGGAAGATTCGAACATATTCTGAACCACCACACTACCATCATCAGAATCCAGGAGTCGGACTCCTAGGCTAGCTAAGCTGCAAATCTCCCCAGTCATCATCTTTTTACTTTCCTCCACATGAGCTAAGCTACCCATAGATTGCCGACTGAGAGCATCGGCTAGAACATTAGCTTTCCTTGGATGGTAAAGGACATCAACTTCGTAATCCTTGATCAACTCAAGCCATCTCTACAGCCTGAGATTCAAATCCTTCTGACTGAGGATGTACTTCAAACTCTTATGCTTGGTGAAAATATCAACATGCACCCCATACAAATAGTGACGCCAAATCTTGAGTACAAAAATGACAGCTGCTAACTCTAAGTCATGGGTGGGATAATTCTTCTCGAGGGGTTTAAGCTGCCTAGAAGCATAAGCTACAACCTTACCATGATGCATCAATACACACCCAAGACCGATGCCTGAAGCATCACAATACATAACGAAACCCTCGGTCCCTTCCGGCAAGGTCAAAACCGGAGCTGAAGTCAACCTTGTTTTCAACTCCTCGAAACTGCGCTCACAAGCATCTGGCCATCGAAACTTAGACTTCTTCTGAGTGAATCTAGTCAATGGAGCTGAGATGGAGGAAAATCCCTCCACAAAACGCCTGTACTAACCAGCTAGACCCAAGAAACTACGAACATCTAAAATAGAGATAGGCATGGGCCAACTCTTGACAACCTCAATCTTAGTGTTATCAATTCGAATACCCTCTTCGGAAATAACATGGCCTAAGAATGCTACGGACTTGAGCTAGAATTCACACTTGGAAAATTTTACGAATAGGTCACGGTCCTTACGTGTCTGCAATACTACTCTGGGGTGCTGAGGATGATCTAACTGGCTGCGAGAGTACACTAAAATATCATCGATGAAGAC
Organism: Lycium ferocissimum; assembly: GCF_029784015.1. Lineage (NCBI taxonomy): Eukaryota > Viridiplantae > Streptophyta > Magnoliopsida > Solanales > Solanaceae > Lycium > Lycium ferocissimum. The sequence continues at coordinate 26,190,168 of NC_081343.1, forward strand.
GATCACAAAGAGATAAAGATACGACTTAAACACTCTGTTCATAAGATCCATGAAGGCTGCTGGCGCATTCGTCAACTCGAAAGACATGACACAAAACCCATAGTGCCTATATCTGGTCCTGAAAGCTGTCTTAGAAATATCTTTTTCCTTGACCTTAAGCTGATGGTAACCAGATCTAAGGTCTATCTTAGAATAGAACTGGGCACCCTGAAGTTGGTCAAATAAGTCATTTATTCTAGAAAGAGGATATCTGTTCCTGATAGTGACTTTATTGAGCTGGTGATAGTTGATACACATACGCATGGAACCATCTTTCTTTCGCACGAATAGAATTGGCGCGCCCCATAGGGAAACACTGGGATGGATGAACCCCTTATCTAGGAGGTCTTTTAACTGAGCCTTAAGTTTTTTGAGTTCTGCTGGAGCTATTCTGTATGGCGGAATAGAGATAGACTTAGTGCCACGGAGTAGATCAATTCCGAACTCTATTTCCCTATCAGGAGGGATTCCTGGAAGGTCCTCTGGAAAGAGTTCTGAAAACTCACTGACTACTGGAACTGACTGAAGAGTTGGGGTCTGGGTATCTGCATCCCTAACCTGGACTCGATGATAGATATAACCCTTGTAAATCATTTTTCGACCTTTCAGATAAGAGATAAACTGACTTCTGGATGCTACTGAATCACCAGACCAAACTAAGGCTGGTTCATTTGGGAATTTAAATTTGGCTGTTTTGGTCCGACAACAAATCGACGAATAACAAGAATATAGCCAATCCTTCCCTATGATCACATCAAATTCTACCATTTCTAACTCGTGAAAGTCTGCTATTGTCATCTTATGGTACACTCTCACTGGACAACCCCTATACACATATCTAGCTAGAATTGCCTCACCAACAGGTTAGACACTTCAAAAGGTTTAGACAATGGTTCTGGTTTGACTCTAAATTTTTTAGCAATAAATGGGGTTGCATAGGAAAGAGTGGATCCTCGGTCCATAAGTGCAAAAACATCGTAACTGAAAACGGTGATAGTACCTATGACAATATCGATACAACCCTCAGCATCCTGTCGAGCACCTAAAGCATACAAGCGGTTTAGACCTCCACTTGCATTCCCTGATCTCGCTGGGGCTCTACCTGACTGAGCCTGAGTGTTCTTGTTTGCAACCGAATTGGTGGACTGAGTTATGGTCCCACCTGTACCCTACTTAGCAAATGGACAATCTCTAAAAAAGTGACCTGACTGGCCACACCCAAAGCAACCATCCATGCACAGCTTCTTCCTCCTTAAGCCTTGTTTCATTTCCTTACACAAATGTCAATATGTTGGCGATAGTTACTGTTATATCCTGTATTTCGTACATCGGAATATTTTAAGTTAGTTGCGACAAATTATGGGCGAGACTATTTTCCGACCTTGTTTTACGACAAGTGGCTTATGATTTTGTTGGAAGGAAGCATTAAGGAAAAATTTGGGGCCAAAAGTGAAGTGTCGGAATTTAAATTCATGAAAGAAAAAAATAATAATGTGGCCTTGCATGTGACATGTGGGCCATAGGCCACATGTATTAAGCATATAAGTGGCATAAGATGACTTATTAAGTCATCTTTATTATTTTCATCTCTTGGGAATAATCTAGAAAAATTGAGAAAAATTGGTGGAAAATAAAGGGCACATGACCGGTCATGTGCCCCTTTTGTATATATAAATATGACCAAGCTTTGCAAAAGAGGACCAATTCATCATTTGTGTCTAGAGATTTCATGAAATATGAAGAAAAAAAGAAGAAGAGGAGAAACGGCCAAGAGAGCCAAAAATTGGAGACCAAGAATCTTCATCAAAAAATTATTTTCTTGTAGTTTTCCTACCAAATGGAAGGTCTCTATTAATATGGGATGATTGTTGGAACAAGCAAGTTCCTTATTCTTGCAAAATATCAAGTTGCCCGAGTGGTGAAGCTACATGGAGAAGGTGAGATTCAATCTTATTTTTCATGTGTTATGCATGATTTGTATACGTTGTAGTGTGTAGAATTGAATGGAAGTCATGAAAAATATGTGTGTGGCAAGTTGTGGCCGTGAGCCTATGTTGTTGGAGTAAGTATGATGAACAAGTTCTATTTAGTGTAATTTGATTGTTGTGTATGTTGTGGAGTGTGGAAATGAATGAAATTCATGTGATCATGGTGTGATATGTTGTGGCCGAATACATATAGTGTGGTGTAAAAGTGTAGAACTAATTTTATGTAGTATTTTTGTTGTTGTTCGTTGTGGATTATGTGATGAAAATGAAGGATTGATCACTCAAATGGAAGTCGTAATTGTTGTGGGCTGATTTAGAAGGTAATGTAGTTCTAGTATGCTTTCTTGAATTTATGAGAATAAGGTTGTAAATGCATGTATTGTTGACATAATTTATGAATGTAGAAGAAAGAAAGGTGTTGGCAAGGTTCTTGTTGAATTGGAATGGTTTCGGGTGGAGTAGTACATTGTTGGAAATGTTTTGAATATTTTGCGGATTGCTTAAAGCATTCTTAAATCATGTGTGAATGGTTGCGGATTAGTAATCGAATATATGAGCATTGGTATTGAATTGATCGTATGTAGTTTATTTAAATATAAATGAAATGTCGTCAAATTATGTAGAAAAGAATTATTAATGTTTGGATGCCCTTTTGAATCACTTATGGATATTGTTAGTATGGTTGTTGGTTTGGTTGTTGTTGATTGGCCGAGTTAAATTCTCGGGGATGCCCAATTTATAGGGGAAGTGCTGCCGAAATTTCGGTAGAAAAAGTAATGGCGTGGAATTGGATTCTTTGATGTTTATGACTAATATTCGATATTTATTGACGTTGTGTAGACCTTGGAGAGTCGAGACGTAAGGTTGGATTAGCTTAGGAAGCGGCTAAGGTATGTAAAGCCCAGCTTTCCTTCTTTTGGCATGTCCTAGTTGAAAGTAAGTTATAACACGTTCCCCGAGGTAACTCTACTCTTGCAATCCGAGCATGTATATAATTCTTATTTGTTTCTCGATATTCATATTCTTAACGTAACCAAGATATGGTTTTTATGTCATTAGTAAGATTTGGATTTCAAAAATTGCATATAAGTAGTGTTTCCAAAAGAGTGATGTTTTTAAATGACTCCGTAACTACGAACGTCCGTATCTTTCATAGAAAGGCTCGGATTGCTTCGATATGTTCGTATGTGATTCCATAATATGTAAGGTTCGTAACTTTCCGAGGCGGGCCCGAATTGAATCGATATATGACCATGATCTCTACGATATTTTGATATGCCCATGATATATGATACGTTTCCGAGTAATGTCCGAAAGTTATTTGCTATAATATTTGTCCGGATTTTCAAGATGCCTTGATATGCTTACGTTATATGATTTGTATATATATTCTGGAATATGATTAATCGGTTAATGTCGCTTACTTCATTGAGTCTACGAAATGGTTTATGTGCATGGTTTCTCACTACTGCGCTCGTGCGAGCCGTAGCCACTCTTTCGGCGCGTCCCGGGCCAGGGCATGTATTCGTGCACGTTTCTCTGCATTGTTCACCGCGTCCCTCCATGGAGGGCCGGGGCACGTATATTTACCGCGTCCCTTGGTAGCGGGGCCGGGGCACGTTATTTGATTTGATGATATGGGAGAGGTGGCCAGGATGGCATATGATGATTCCCTTTTACCGCGTCCCTCCATGTGGGGGGGGGGGGGGGGCACGTTACATGTACATGCATATGATATGATTTTACTACCGCGTCCCTTACTAGAGGGCCGGGGCACATTATATGTATATGTATACGATGATTTCATTTACCGCGTCCCTCACGAGAGGGCCGGGGCACGTTATATGCATACATGAGGATTTTATGGAAATGACACGCATGATATATGTTTTTTTTTTCAAAGGCAAGTTTTATGGTTCTTCTGTACTCTTTATTTCGGTATAATCCCGCTTGTTATATTTCATGCTTTACATACTCAGTACATATTCCGTACTGATCCCCTTTCTTCGGGGGTTGCGTTTCATGCCGCGCAGGTACACCCAGATGAGTTGAAGATATTAGCAGGAGATGTCCCAGCGGGATTGGCGAGCTCCATTTTCTCCGGAGTGCTGCCGAGTCTGAGCATTATGATATGGATTCATGTTTCGTGTTAGAGACTTTGCAGAAGGTTCATGGGTATAAGATGTCGGTTATGTAGGCGGCTACGTAAGCCGATGTATTATTACGTATTGTGTTAAAAGTTTTATATGTTACAGATCATTTTTGATTTGAGAAAGGTAAAAAGTATATTATTCTTCGAAAAACTTTTGTTATATATTTGTGTCATGATTTGAATGCCAGCGTGATTATGAGTATTAGGTGAGTCGGCGGGTTCGCTCGGCCCTAAATAAGGGTCGGGTGCCCATCACACCCTAACAGAAATTAGGGTGTGACAAATTGGTATCAGAGCGGTTCGTCTTGGGGTTGTACGCAAAGTCGTGTCCGGTAGAGTCCTGTTTATGGTGTGAAGCGCGCCACATTTATAAATGGGAGGCTACGGGGCATCTAGGATGGTTACTCTTCTTTGACATCTTAGATCGTGCCGCAAAGCCAAGTCATAGTAAATGAGATTTCTTCCGCTAACTTTTGATTGCAGCAGGAGAAAGGTATCGACAGAAGAAAGCGATTAACGGTGTTGGAAGTTACGAAGTACGCAGGTAAGTAACGGCATGAGAGATATATGTCGGGTAAGATATTAAAGTACGATTGTAATACAAGTTGAGATCAAAAGAGACGGGAAACAAGAAAGTGGAACGGATGCCGTTTGAGTTGGGAATATGAGGTACGTTTATTATTTTTGTACTGTTGACGATGTTGGGAGCCCTGTGAGGCTGTAATATGATATGATACGTGTATATATATGTTGGCCCTGTGAGGCGTTGTTGGTATTTCCTGTGTACAGGTTCTGGAATGGTAACAGTTACAGAGGAAACTCTGCCGAAATTTTCCCAGAAATAAAGTGAAAATGAGATATAGATCCGTAATATGTCTTGGAAGGTCGTGCCAATAGTAATGAAAAAAAATTGATTGACTAAGCTACGAGCACGGCCGACACCGAGAAAGAAGCTAATTAGTGAATCGGGGATAATAATAATTATAAGGTTGATGTTGATATGGTACGGAGAAATCGAAAAGGGCTCATGGCACTAAGGGATGATGTGGGGAAGACCGGCAAATCTTGATAGAAAACTATTTAAGGTACCGATTGGACTTATAAGCAGGGACGAATTATGACGCGCTTATAGTTAAAAAGAGGTAATATTACGATTAAGATAAGAGTGCAGGGGAAAAGAATTGCAACGGGCATGAATGTACTAATAAGGCAACTGGTGAAATAATAAGGATAAAGTGGATCAGAAAAAGGGTAAAGGATTAAAAAGTGTTATATTACCGGATCGATTACGAACAGGACGTAATATGAATATAGCGAGGACTGTTATGGGAATAAGTAAAGCCTAATTAGAAAGTGGCTAAAGCTATGACAGGATCTATGTCGCTAGGATCTAACGACAAGTGTGAAACGGAAAAGTGAAATATAGAACGAATAAGAAAGGTTTGTCAAGTCTGTAGGAAAAGTTTGGAATAAGCGTTATACGATAGTAGAAACGATAGTGAGCATGAGAAAGGAAAGGGAAATTAGAAGAAGGAAGTAAGAAGAGAGCGAGATAACAGTATAATAATAAACCATGACAGGTGTGATTAAGGATCCAGGTGTCAGAAGTGATGGGATTGTGAAAAACTCGGTTGTAGAAAGGATAAGGAAAAAGGTGAAATGAGAGCAGAAATCCAAAGGCTGGTAACTGAGGATTTATAAGTAACGGCAATCAGGGTGTGTTCAACGCCATCAAGAATTTGGAAGCCTAGAACGAAAGGAAATCATATCCACAAGTGAAAAGCAAATACCGAGGACCAAAGGAGGGGTAAAATAGTAATTATGCTATAAGAGCGCCTCGAAATCCGGTAAGACTTCGACTTACTCCAGATCACGTGATGAAGGTCATGCGATGAGGTGGACGCGAGTATACGGGCGTTAAGGCATCGTATTTCATCGAAGTTTCAAAGTTAAGCGTGCTGAAGCGAGAGAAATCCTGGGATGGGTGACCCCCTGGGAAGTTTTCTGGAAGTTCTACAAATTCAGGCGCAAGAAGTAAATGAGGAGTTAGAGTGACTTAAGGACAAATTAAGAGTCCGAGGAGTGGGCAGGAACCCTAAAAGGTCGCGCAGGACGGGGCGAATTAAATCGATAAAGAGGAAAAAGGCACATCACAGTTCTAGAATTAGGGTAAATTGGAATAGTGTTTGGAGATATCTTGTAAGCAAGATAGTAGGGACTATATGTGTACATAGGTACGCACAGGATATCCTGTACATGGTTAGATCGGCGGATATATGTATTCCGGAACTCAACGTGGCGGTATATGAAAAGCACTAATCGGACGGAGTAACGAGGTTCAAGTGGAAAAATATATAAAAAGTGCAAAGGTTACGAGGCAAGCTGATGTTGATTTCACTACAAGTTAAGCTTGGAAAGTCCTAATACTACGATGTTTGGAAAAGAAGGAATGCAAGTAGACGGAAGGCAAAGGAATAAAAAAAAAATGTTGGAATAAGTGTGCTATCTAATTAAGATTGGAAATACGGATTTAGGGCAAAGTAGAATTGGACGACAGTATAAGTACACCCCTAAAGAGGGGAAGCGAGGGAGAGAGATACGAGTGTAAGGCGAAGACAATCGACGCTACAATGTCCTGGATACGAATACGTGGGCCGCAGATAAATTCCTTTGCTGAGACAAGCTAGAGAGGTCGAAAAGCCAGCAGTAAAAGCATGAAAGTCAGGGCAATAAGCGAGATGGCGCTGAGAATCAATTATAAGTATCCGGAATCACATGATATTAGGAAATGGAGACTTTAAGAGGAAATATGACAAAGGAAAATAACGAGTAGCTCACGGAGACATCGTGAAAGATGGTACGGCTATTCGGGATCAGAGGTTAAGATGTAGGCAGTAGAATGGTTGCTAGCATTGGAAAATTTCATATGGTAGCAAGTAAGAAAGCAGGGAAAAGGAGTATGACAAGGTAGACTCCTAGCAAATGCGAGCACGGGAGTAAGACATGGAATAATACGAACTAGGAGAAGAACGTGATCAGATTCGACAAGAAGGAAGAGCTTAACCCGAGATGCACCGAATTTTATTACACTAGTTGTAAGGCAAGAAGATTGTGCGTTAAAGATGTAACTTCCGTTAAGGCACCGTGGCGGAATAATAACAGAAAGAAAATGACTTGCGAACCTGAGGAGGAAATGGAAGGGAAATGTGATTGGTAAATGAGGCTGCATGTTATGGTAGTACAGGGAATCCCCCCCTCAAGATTCTTGAGACCCTATACGACTAGTTGAACATTTGAGGACGAATGTTCTAAAGGGGGGGAGGATGTTATATCCTGTATTTCGTACGTCGGAATATTTTAAGTTAGTTGCGACAAATTATGGGCGAGACTATTTTCCGACCTTGTTTTACGACAAGTGGCTTATGATTTTGTTGGAAGGAAGCATTAAGGAAAATTTGGGGCCAAAAGTGAAGTGTCGGAATTTAAATTCATGAAAGAAAAAAATAATAATGTGGCCTTGCATGTGACATGTGGGCCATAGGCCACATGTATTAAGCATATAAGTGGCATAAGATGACTTATTAAGTCATCTTTATTATTTTCATCTCTTTGGAATAATCTAGAAAAATTGAGAAAAATTGGTGGAAAATAAAGGGCACATGACCGGTCATGTGCCCCTTTTGTATATATAAATATGACCAAGCTTTGCAAAAGAGGACCAATTCATCATTTGTGTCTAGAGATTTCATGAAATATGAAGAAAAAAGAAGAAGAGGAGAAACGGCCAAGAGAGCCAAAAATTGGAGACCAAGAATCTTCATCAAAAAATTATTTTCTTGTAGTTTTCCTACCAAATGGAAGGTCTCTATTAATATGGGATGATTGTTGGAACAAGCAAGTTCCTTATTCTTGCAAAATATCAAGTTGCCCGAGTGGTGAAGCTACATGGAGAAGGTGAGATTCAATCTTATTTTTCATGTGTTATGCATGATTTGTATACGTTGTAGTGTGTAGAATTGAATGGAAGTCATGAAAAATATGTGTGTGGCAAGTTGTGGCCGTGAGCCTATGTTGTTGGAGTAAGTATGATGAACAAGTTCTATTTAGTGTAATTTGATTGTTGTGTATGTTGTGGAGTGTGGAAATGAATGAAATTCATGTGATCATGGTGTGATATGTTGTGGCCAAATACATATAGTGTGGTGTAAAAGTGTAGAACTAATTTTATGTAGTATTTTTGTTGTTGTTCGTTGTGGATTATGTGATGAAAATGAAGGATTGATCACTCAAATGGAAGTCGTAATTGTTGTGGGCTGATTTAGAAGGTAATGTAGTTCTAGTATGCTTTCTTGAATTTATGAGAATAAGGTTGTAAATGCATGTATTGTTGACATAATTTATGAATGTAGAAGAAAGAAAGGTGTTGGCAAGGTTCTTGTTGAATTGGAATGGTTTCGGGTGGAGTAGTACATTGTTGGAAATGTTTTGAATATTTTGCAGATTGCTTAAAGCATTCTTAAATCATGTGTGAATGGTTGCGGATTAGTAATCGAATATATGAGCATTGGTATAGAATTGATCGTATGTAGTTTATTTAAATATAAATGAAATGTCGTCGAATTGTGTAGAAAAGAATTATTAATGTTTGGATGCCCTTTTGAATCACTTATGGATATTGTTAGTATGGTTGTTGGTTTGGTTGTTGTTGATTGGCCTAGTTAAATTCTCGGGGATGCCCAATTTATAGGGGAAGTGCTGCCGAAATTTCGGTAGAAAAAGTAATGGCGTGGAATTGGATTCTTTGATGTTTATGACTAATATTCGATATTTATTGACATTGTGTAGACCTTGGAGAGTCGAGACGTAAGGTTGGATTAGCTTAGGAAGCGACTAAGGTATGTAAAGCCCACCTTTCCTTCTTTTGGCATGTCCCAGTTGAAAGTAAGTTATAACACGTTCCCCGAGGTAACTCTACCCTTGCAATCCGAGCATGTATATAATTCTTATTTGTTTCTCGATATTCATATTCTTAACGTAACCAAGATATGGTTTTTATGTCATTAGTAAGATTTGGATTTCAAAAATTGCATATAAGTTGTGTTTTCAAAAGAGTGATGTTTTTAAATGACTCCGTAACTACGAACGTCCGTATCTTTCATAGAAAGGCTCGGATTTCTTCGATATGTTCGTATGTGATTCCATAATATGTAAGGTCCGTAACTTTCTGAGGCGGGCCCGAATTGAATCGATATATGACCATGATCTCTACGATATTTTGATATGCCCATGATATATGATACGTTTCCGAGTAATGTCCGAAAGTTATTTGCTATAATATTTGTCCGGATTTTCAAGATGCCTTGATATGCTTACGTTATATGATTTGTATATATATTCTGGAATATGATTAATCGGTTAATGTCTGCTTACTTCATTGAGTCTCTGAAATGGTTTATGTGCATGGTTTCTCACTACTCTGCTCGTGCGAGCTGTAGCCACTCTTTCACTGCGTCCAGGGCATGTATTCGTGCACGTTTCTCTGCATTGTTCACCGCGTCCCTCCATGGAGGGCCGGGGCACGTATATTTACCGCGTCCCTTGCTAGCGGGGCCGGGGCACGTTACATGTACATGCATATGATATGATTTTACTACCGCGTCCCTTACTAGAGGGCCGGGGCGCATTATATGTATATGTATATGTATATGTATATGTATACGATGATTTCATTTACCGCGTCCCTCGCGAGAGGGCCGGGGCACGTTATATGCATACATGAGGATTTTATGGAAATGACACGCATGATATATGTTTTTTTTCAAAGGCAAGTTTTATGGTTCTCCTGTACTCTTTATTTCGGTATAATCCCGCTTGTTATATTTCATGCTTTACATACTCAGTACATATTCCGTACTGACCCCCTTTCTTTGGGGGCTGCGTTTCATGCCGCGCAGGTACACCCAGATGAGTTGAAGATATTAGCAGGAGATGTCCCAGCGGGATTGGCGAGCTTCATTTTCTCCGGAGTGCTGCCGAGTCTGAGCATTATGATATGGATTCATGTTCCGTGTTAGAGACTTTGTAGACAGGGTCATGGGTCTAAGATGTCGGTTATGTAAGCGGCTACGTAAGCCGATGTATTATTACGTATTGTGTTAAAAGTTTTATATGTTACAGATCATTTTTGATTTGAGAAAGGTAAAAAGTATATTATTCTTCGAAAAACTTCTGTTATATATTTGTGTCATGATTTGAAAGCCAGCGTGATTATGAGTATTAGGTGAGTCGGCGGGTTCGCTCGGCCCAAAATAAGGGTCGGGTGCCCATCACACCCTAACAGAAATTAGGGTGTGACAGTTACACCTCCATTCTGGGCTGCAATATTCGCCCCATCATATAAGTGAGAATCAAGAACAGTGACAAACCTCTTTACTCTAGCCCTCATGTTAGGAACAAGCTCAGGACCATATTTTGTCAGACTCATAAACTCCAAAAAGTAATCCTGAACAGTTCTCCCATTGTGTTTGAGCTTCAAGAACTGCTCAGCTCTGGCTTCTAGGACCTCAATAGACATAAAATGGTCCAGAACAGCCTCTATGAACTCATCCCATGTGGCATCAGAAACATCATTACCTCAGGATAATTCCCAAGTCTCGTACCAGGCATGTGCTACTCCTTGCAGCTGGTGAGCACCAAACGTAGCTGCTTCTGTCTCCATCACATTCATCATTCTATAAATCTTTTGAAGGCCATCATTGAAATCTTGAGGGTTCTCTTCCTTCTTTGTCTCCGAGAAGACTGAGAGCTTCATTCTCAAGAACTCTTTAGCCCTGGAAGATTCTCTATGATTTCCAGAGTTAGGCCCCGTTTCCTGATGCTGGGCCTGAGCAGCTACTAGCTGTGTGAGCATTGTAATAGCACTCCCAACATCCACATTAGTTGTTCCAGTCTGAGGAGCCGGAATCTCTGTCGGAGCTGGAGCAGTAGGAGTAGTCTCTGGCGTAGGCGTCTGATCAGAATTGGCTCGGATAGCCTCACGACGAGCAGCGTTGGAAGCTGCCCTTAAACTGTTAGTAGTCTTTCTCTTTGGAGCCATAATCATCTGAAATTACATAAACGCAAGAATTAGGAAGACATCCTGAAGTTATAGCTCTAGTTGCACGATCTAGAATACAAAGAAGTGAGACTTCCTTAATATGTCCTGGTGGTCAGGTGTTTATATGCATGCGGTCGTCATACATATAAAGGAGACCCCACTGGACACGGTTTCATAGACTCCCTACGACACTGAACAAACCTGGCTGCTCTGATACCAAGCTTTATCATGCCCCGAACCATGGCCTTGGCTTGACACGGCACTCGGTGCCTGATTGTCTATGATCGAGCGAACCCATGGCTGCTAAGTCTCGCAGTTGTATCATAAAAGCATGCAACATATAAAATGAACCAAGAGAATACTCTAACTCAAATATAATAAAGGATGCAGAAATAAATGTTGTGAGTCAAAACCAACATAACTGACTAAAGACTGTGTCTATGAAACCTCTATGATCAAGATACTGTAGGAATAACTAAGTCAGGACAAGACCCTGACATGCCTCAATACTAATGAACTAACTAATACTAAAAAACTGGGAATAGACAGATAGCGCTGAATGAGTGGGGCTCACCAACTAGCTGAAGTGCCAAAAGTGCTGGAAGCTAAGCGGCTGCTGTATCGTCCTGAAAGTCAGGCTCTGCACCATGAAGTGCAGGCCCATGGATAAGGACGTTAGTACATTTGAATTGCATGAGTATGATAATCAACTGGAGCAATGATAAGGGATATATGAGCAATAAAGCTAATGAAACTGAATACTCATATCATGAGCTGATCTGTGTAGAAACAACCTGTGCAAATATCATATAACTATGGCCTCTGGCCCAATAATGATGAGATCTCAAAGCTATGGCCTCAGGCCCAAAATAATTGTGTATGCATATGAATCGTAACTATGGCCTTAGGGCCAATCAAACATGAAGTAACAAGTGTAAAGCTGACTACTGACTCTTTATCATGATTGATGACTTAGACTGCATTCTGAGACTCGTAGATTGAATTACAAGTCTTTCAGATTAAACTAGGGTCCATAGAATGCATAAACAAGTATGAACATAATCAGAAAACTGAGCTCTAACCCTAGGTTATGAAAATCAAGAACTAGGGCATAATCACGAACTTGCTGGATTACTGGGAATTATGATTATTGAGGTATAAGGATGATTAAACAATGTTCCTCATGTAGATAGTATGCTTAACATACTTGGAATTGCTCCCAAACATGAATAATAATATAGTCTTGAAAAATAGTTCCAAGGTTTTGCTCTTTATGCTCTTTAATTGGGTTTTCTTGAAAACCCTATGTTAAGAACATGGTTTCATGATTAGGTTAAGAGCATATATGATAGAATTGATTTGGAAGAGCTTGGAATGAGTTACCTTGCTGTTTTGGATTGTTGGGAGAAGAACACTTCGTTTCTAGGGCTTGGAATTATGAAAGATGAAATAAAATAACTGAAGACGGGTATTTATAGGTTCTGGTGCGGGTTGGGAAATACGGACCAAAATACGGTCCGTATACTGAATTACGGTCCAGGTTATTCAACATATTCCAAACAGAAATGTTGTTTTATGTTTCCTTCTTAAATACGATCGCAGTTTACTGGTCGTATTTCAAAATACGGTCCGTATTTAACAATGTAAAATTCCACAAGCCAAATTCCAGAATGCACATTGATTTTGGCTGTCACTTTACGACTTGAAATACGGGCCATAAACTGAATTACGGTCCGTATTCTGGGGGCGTAAATCCCCATCTGACAGCTGAAGAGAAATTTCTAATTCCCATATTCTTTATTCAGTTTTCTAAGTCTGGAATCATGGTCAAGGCTTAAGTTAAAGATGCAGGTGTTACAATATCTCCCCCTTGGGATCATTTATCCTCGAATGATAGAATAAAACGGAACTAAGGTTGAGTAAGCATAAAATTGAACTGAGTTTTTTCGGACCTATTTGCAGACTGAAATTTTGAACCCTAGGACTGAAACTAGAGACTCATTGGACTGAACATAACATGGATTGGATACTAAGCTGGATAGGAAAAACGAGAGGTAAGGCTAATTATCATGAACATTTTCTGGATTGTTCTCCTATAGGTAAGGATATCTGGTTTTCATATCTTCCTCGGCTTCCCAAGTAGCTTCTTCAACATTCTGACTTCTCCATAAGACTTTCACTGAAGTTACTTCCTTGGTTCTCAACTTTCGAACCTGACGATTAAGAATCTCAATCGGCACTTCCTCATATGTCAATTTCTCATCAACACTGATAGAGTCAACGGGAACAACACAAGAAGGATCACCCAAACACTTCCTTAACATCAAAAGATGAAACACTAGATGAACTGATTCCAACTCTCTAAGCAAGTAAAGCTTATAAGCTACTTTACCAGCCCTCTCCACTATTTGGTAAGGTCCGACATATCTCGGACTGAGCTTTCCTTTCTTCCCAAATCACATAACACCCTTCATAGGCGAAATCTTAAGGAAAACCCAATCATGAACGTCAAACTCTAAGTCTTTCCGTCTCACATCTATATAAGACTTCTAGCGACTCTGAGCCATCTTCAAATGCTCTTGAATGAGCTTCACCTTCTCTAAAGCACGAAAGACCAAATACGGTCCCAAAAGTCTGTCTC
>NC_081343.1:26204183-26234430 GCF_029784015.1 Lycium ferocissimum
TAAAATTTATATATTTATACGAAAGATAACAATGCAACCCAACTAGGATGCCACATGGACTGTACACAAAAGAATGGGAGCCGACAAGGCTACCTCACAAGTCATCTGCATATAACTATCTATGAACGTCTAATGGAATAAAAGCTATAGAAAGGACAGGGCCCTGTCATACCCATATGCTTATACATCTCAAGAGAATGGCATACCAAAATAAACCGCAACTTCGGATCAAGTGGAGCGCACTAACAACTGCTAGATGGGAGTCCTACAGAGTTAGGCCGCCCGTCCCGGCCTATCCGTACTCGCGGTACGAACGTAGCCCCCCGAGCATTAAAGTGAGCCGATACGGACAATGTACTGAGTATGCAAGGAATAAGAGTAACATATGTATATCTATATATATATATATATATAGAAAGAAATATGAAACTCATAAAGGGAATCCAGGACCAAGTTCAGCAGCCTTTTGTATAGAAAGAAATCTGAAACTCATAAAGGGAATCCAGGACCAAGTTCAGCAGCCTTTTGTATTAGAGATAGTTCAGGAGAGTTTATATATGCTATGGCAAGGATATTAACTGAGACACCTAATCTAGTTGCCGAAGTCGTGGCCATTGAAGAGGGAATCAAGTACCGTGTTCTACGAGTTATTGCTACATTCTGGAAACAAGATTCCCTTACAATGCAAAAGGTACTGGATGGTATTTGGGAGGTGCCATGGAACATTGCTTTTCCAGTGAGGAGTATACAAAGATGGAGGAAGGACAAAGATATTTCAATGGTGCATGTGTTCAGAGAAGGAAACAGTGTGGCAGATTATTTTACTAACCTGGTTTTTGATTTTGCAGGTACAATTCAATACAATTAGTTTCAATATATTCCAACTCATGGAAGAAGATTGATCAACACGGATAAAAGCCAACTTCCAAACTTCAGAGTTAGATCAACAACAAAACAGGCTTCCTATAGCAATCATGACAACAACAGCTCAGAACATCAATGAAGGAAGGGAAGGGGATGCAACTGGAAATAACTTTGTTTTGTGGTGTGTGGTATCAACCTTGGTTCATTCTACCACAAAACACTGATATTACTAGTTGGGAATTCATCAATGTGGAATCGATGCAGCAAGTAATAAGCAGAGGATCATCGGCAGCTCGTGACTAAGCTCGAGAATCCATGCTAGCTAAGATCATGCATCTACAAGATTGGAGGCCGAACTACGCTTCATCCATGCTGGACTCGAAGATAAATTCAAGATATTTGATTCATTCCACTTGTGAGACCTGAGAGTGTGAAAGATGGATACAAATCAAGGTCTCTGGTTTGCTTTAGTATGATGAAGGTTCTAGTAAGTAGTGTTAATGTGGTCATCAGAGCTAGTTTTCAACTTTCTAGATAGTTTCTTTTCTTTGCAATTCTTCCATAAAAATTTTGCTTTTCTTCTGTAAATATTTGCTGCAATAAATTCCCACCATTTTAGGTGGTTTTGATTAAAAAAAATGTAAAAATGACTTATAATATTTATAGAGATTATTTCGCCAAGTGAGAATGGTAAAGTATTATCTAAATAATTTTATAAAATCATTTTGGCGTCTAAAAAAAAATACATTTTTCACTGCATTTAATATTCAAGGACTCTGGATGATTAAAATAAATTATGGTATGTCAAAAATTAGATGTCAAAAACTGCCCCTTCGGTGTTCAGGGATGGCGGGACCATCCCTGAGCAACGAAATTTGACTAACCCTGATTTTTTAGTAATCCAACTTATATCACCTCTCATTTTCATGCAATTCTTTTTTTCAAAATATACGTCTGGACCCTGGTTTCTGGGTTTTCTACATATCTCAAGTTTCATAAGAATTCAGGTTATTTGTAGTTCGTCTCCATTATGACTTCTAAATGCAAATTTAAAGTAATCTTAGATTTTTTGGGTTATTAAACAGGAAAATCTGGAGTGATTGGTTGGAGTTGTGACTGCCTCTCTGCCATTGAGTCTGCCTACATATCCCTATTCTTGGGAATCAAGTCACTTGTAGTTCGACTCGATTGGAGAAAAAATGTCATCCCTTATGTGGGAGTGCCTTTATGTGTGCTGGTGTGTGTCCGACCGCTAGCAGAATAATAAAAAAGAAAAAAACATAAGCAAATAGGCAACCTTGTGTGACTGAGCATGGTGAGGAGTGATCTTCCAAGTCCTGGCCGAAGAGCTTGACTCTCATGGGCACCTTATCTCGACAGTACCGCGTAAGAAAAGCTCACGTGTTTGCTCGCAGTCCGTCCGGATTTGACTTGATCAACCTGCTCTATTTGGCGGCCACTAATCTTCTTCCATCTGCTAACTATTGTTGATTTTTGGGTGACGAATACTGCAGTCATCCCATCGGGTTTACATCATCTTGTCTTTTTTAGCGAATACTGCGGTCTCTAACCGATTTTAGATCGCTTTGTCTTTTTGGGAGAATATCAAGGGTCTCATGATTGATTTTACATCATTTTGTCTTTTTGAGGCGAATACTGCGGTCTCATGACCGGTTTTACATTGCTTTGTCGTCTTGCTATATTCGGTAGTTTATATGCATGGCCCTTTCGGTAATTGAAATGAACAACCCTCTTGGCATGTTTGTATAAATGACCCTCTTGGCATGTTTGTATGAATGGCCCTCTTAGCATGTATGAATGGCCCTCTTTGCATGTATGAATGGCCCTCTTGGCAGCAGGAAAAATAGATATGCAATGGCCCTCTTGGCAAATAAGAAGAAGTGATGGCCCTCTCGGCAGCAGAAAAAATAGATATGCAATGGCCCTCTTGGCAAATAAGAAGAAGTGATGCGAATGACAGATATGGCCCCTTCGGCTAAATCGTCTTTCTGTCGTCCTTTATGTCGGCGGTGACCTTTTTAGTCAAGTATGCCATTTGTTCTTATTGCGACCCTTTGGCCAAACATTTGCCTTTGCGGCAATTTCTGTCATTTTGTAGCCTTTGTGGGCTTAATATTTTGCCCTGGTGGCATTTTCATCCTTTTATAGCCCTTAAGGCTAGATATTCGTCCTTTTGGCATTCAAAATCTTTCATAGCCCTCGTGGCCAGATGTTTAACCTTTATGGCATTCTGATCTTTCCTAGCCCTTGTGACTAGCTATTTTGTCCTTGGTTGCATTCAAAACCATATGGCCTTCATGGCTGGATAAATATTTTGAAAGCCTGATCCCAATAGTGGTCTTGATCTTCTTTTGGCGAACCATTTTCTGCACATGAAGCAAAGTTAGAAAAAGGATCATCTTCCGACGTCCTGGGACTTGCATCAGAAATGGATTAGTTTTTTCCTATCTAAAGTTGATTCATGTTGCCGGCGCTGTGGCATCATCGGCTTTTTGGACTCGCAAACCGCTTCGGCTCCGATATTCGAAAGACAAATTTATTTTCATCATGTAGAAAATTGTTTTGTGTAAAGTTATTATAAAAATATCTATTTTTGGGGAGATAAATGCATTGTTCTCAAAGCTGTAAGGTTAATTTTCATGGCATGTGCTTTGAATGAGAGAGATCCCCTCTTTCGTGACTAGGGCTCTTTGCTTCCTCGCGTGGAATTTTTGAGACCTTCTCTCAAAAAATTTGCCCCAGTTTAAATCTCGATCGACGGATTCTCATGCCGATCTTCCGAGTTGCGGGAAATTTTGACGAGACCTCAAAATTTCTGCCCCAGTTTACAGTATTGAGTAAATGAGGAATCTTGAGTGCTCCTGAAAGTTTCTGACCCAGTTTGAAACTCTAGGTTAGTTGACTTTTGTAGCGGACTGACGACGCAAATTTTTTAAGATCTTCTCAAAAATTCTGCCCCAGTTGGGCGTGCAACAATCCTTAATTCCTTTGTGAAGTCTTGTCTCTGAGGCTCCCTGGGGGTTTCTTGGTTTTTTCTTTTGGTGCGATCGAGCTCAAAGAGCGCCTACGCATCTTGTCGCAGCAGGAATTCAGGTCGAACGTAGTTCAAAAATAAAAGCAAGAGAGTTTTTGGTTTTTCACTAATAGTGTGACCGGGTCCCAAATGGACTGCCTACGTATCCCAACTGTGGGGAAGTTAGGTCATGGCGTAGTTCAGATTACACAAGATGTTTTGGTCTTTCCTATCTATTACAAATTATTACAGGAAAAAGGAAATGACTTAATACAAGCAAATAGAAAAACAATTACAAGCACAAGATGTTATTACAAACTGAAAAACTTCATCTTTATGCGTAGTAGCACTTGATTGCATCTGAGTTGGTTGGCTTCGGCCACTCTTGTCCGTCCATTTCTACTAATACTACCGCTTCTCCGGAGAGTACGTTGCGTACCACATAAGGACCTTGCCAGTTGGGAACAAATTTCCCTTTGTGTTCATCTTGATGTGGAAAATTTTTTTTGAGCACCATTTGCCCAATTTTGAAAAGCCTAGTTCTGACTCGCTTGTTGAAGGCCCTTGCCATTCTTTGTCAGTACAGTTGATCGTGACATACGGCAACTATACTTTTCCGATCAATTAGAGCCAATTGCTCATATCGAGCTTGGACCCATTCAGCATTATCTAATTCTGATTCATGAATGATTCTCAAAGAATGTATCTCAACTTTGGCAGGTATGACCGCTTCAGTAGCGTAGACTAATAGATACGGAGTTGCTCCTGTTGAAGTTCTGGCCGTAGTACGGTATCCCAGTAAAGCATAAGGCAATTGGTCGTGCCAACCTTTATAATTATCAGTCATTTTTCTCAATATCCTCTTGATATTTTTATTGGCTGCTTCTATGGCTCCATTCATTTGTGGTCCGTAGGCTGTCGAGTTTTGGTAAGTGATCTTGAATTGCTCGTAGATATCTTTCATCAGGTGGCTATTCAAATTTTCTCCATTGTCTGTTGTGATGGACTCGGGTATACCGAATCGACATATGATGTGGTTTCGCACGAAGTTAGCTACCACTTTCTTTGTTACTGATTTGTGAGACGTTGCTTCCACCAAAGCTGCGGGTTTAATGGGTCCAATAACATCCATTCCCCAAGAAACGAAAGGCTATGGCAAACTCATAGCATTAAGTTCACTTGGAGGGACCTTGATTAGATCACCGTGGATTTTGCATTGATGGCACCTTTGCACATATTTGCAGCAATCACTCTCCATGGTCATCCAATAGTGTCCAACTCGTGGAATCTTCTTTGCCAGTACAAATCCATTCATATGGGGTCGACATGTCCCAGCATATACCTTTTCCAGAAGTTTGGAGGCTTCGTTGGCATCTACTCATCGAAGCAAACCCAAATCCGACGTCCGTTTGTACAAGCTTTTTTATTTAGGAAGAAACCATTGGCCATTCTTCAGATGGTCTTTTGTTGTCCATTTGTAATGCTTTCGGGATATTCCCGTCATTGCAAATACATTTTGATATCATTGTACCATGCCTTGCCATTCGGCTCAGCCTCCATATAACAACAGTGGGCAGGCTCTTCTTTCAAGCTTATCCTTAGTGGGTCGATGTGACCGCTTTCAGGATGCTGGATCATTGACGCTATTGGTCCCAGTGCATCGGGAAATTCATTCTGAGCTCTCGATGTATGTCAAAATTCGATCTTTCTGAATTTCTTGCATAATCTTTGTGCCAAGTTCACATATGGCAAGATCTTTGCATTCTTGGTGGCCCATTCGCCTTGTACTTGATGAATTAGCAGGTCGGAATCTCCAATGACCAATAATTCATTGATGTCCATATCTAGTACCATTCGGAGACCTAGGATGCAGTCCTTGTATTCAGCCATGTTGTTGGTACCATGGAATTTGAGTATTACGGCCATTGGGTAGTGTTGCCCATTTCACGATATCGAACCGCTCCGATTCTCGGGAACCTTTGTAATTCACGCGTTTCGTCAAAAGCGTTTCCGGCCGATAAGATTCTGTTGGTCTTTCTTCTATAGCCAACACCCTTCGTCTGGGAAATGGGTGTGAAGTGGCTCGAGCTCTTTATCCACTGGGCTTGCAGCTAGTAAGTCAGCCAAAGCCTGTCTTTTAACGGCTTTCTGGGCTATGTACAAGATGTCAAATTCACTTAACAGCATCTACCATTTGGTCAACTTTATGATGGGCATGGGCTGGCGGAATATGTACCTCAATGGGTCCATTTTAGATATAAGGTGAGTGGTGTACAAGGAAAAATAATGCCCTAATTTCTGAGCCACCCAAGTCAAGGCACAACAGGTTTTCTCCACTAGCGTATATCTTGCCTCACAGACTGTGAATTTCTTGCCCAGATAGTAAATGGCACGCTACTTTTTCCCTTTTTCATCGTGTTGCCCTAGCACGCAACCGAAGGCCTTTTCAACAACTGACAAGTATAGCAGCAATGGGCTCTTGGGCCTCGGTGGTACCAAGACTGGCGGGTTGGACAGATATTTCTTGATAGTGTCGAATGCCTCTTGACACTCCTCTGTCCATTTTGTAGAAGCGTCCTCACGACTCGACTAGGGGGCCATGACGGGTGCCCGGAGCTAACTACCGAGCACCACTCATAATGCTAACCATCATACCTAACCTGGACACATACACAATCTCGAAGGCAACATATACATATATATATATAAGCCCTCACGGCGGCAAAAATGATATACAAGAATATACACTGATGTATCCATGGGACAACTACTACCCACACATCCGTATCTACGAGCCTCTACTAGAATACTGAGACATAAGGACGGGATAGGACCCCGTCATGCCCATATATGTACACAAAAGAATACATCAATAACTGGCACCTCCGGAATAGTGGAGTGCTCCTGTATAGCTGCTGATAGACTCCTATGAATCTGGGCCACCTCCCTGTCTACCTGTGGGCATGAACACAGCATCCATAAAGAAAAGACGTGAGTACGAATATTGTACTGAGTATGTAAGGCATGAACAATAATAACATATCGAAATGATAAGAAAACATCAAGTGAGGAAACAACCTGTAACTGAATGTCACTTAAGACGGAATAATGCATGCTAACTTACATCATAAATAACATCATATCAAGTATGTATATATAAGCTGCCCGACCATATAGGTACGGTGTGATCATCATTAGCCCGCGTCCAGGCCTCCCGCATTCGGGGTGACCATCTCATGCCGCCCACTAGTGGTATCTGCCCATGCCATCTCGACATGGTGTATATGCCACTCGCCTTAGCGGTGTCTGCCTGGCCATATAGCCACGGTGTAATCTGATTATTATATACTTATAATAAAGCATGCATAAGAACTCAAAGACAAGCTTAACTCTATCGAGGTGACGTAAGGTCGAGAATCCCCTGATTCCATTATGGAGTAGTCATGATCATCATGCCTCACCTTGAAGGAACTAGCATTATAAGGTGAGTCTAGCAATAATGAATAACATCAAGGAATCATTAGCTTTCATAAGAATATCATATCATAATCTTTGGTGTCTCTAGACTTAGAGTCATCATCATCATTGTCATAATCACAACGCACCTCTTACCTTTATTTCATGAGGAGCTCTTGATAATCATAGACTTATAGTTTCTGGAATGTAAGAGAGTCATGGAAAGATAAACGAAGTCATGTTGTAGGAATCATGCCTTAGAAATGAAGGGACTAGCCTTACATACCTTTTCGCCTTTCTAACTTATCAATTAAACGCTTCCTTCAAAGTTCGTAACTCTACATTCAAGGGAATTCGTACTAGGATTAGATAATCGGAAACATACTTAAGCTTAAGCTAAAGCTAAAGCTAATGAAAATTGGGCAACACTTCCTTTATTTCTACAACTTTGTCCATATAATATAACAACCCCCAAACATCAACAACACACCCACAATATCATAATTAATAAACTTTGCTAAGTTGGCCATTATTCATTTTTTACAGTTCCCTCTCAAAGTCATCCATAACCATGGTTATCATCCAACGTCGTATTCATCCACATATAATGCTTTTCCAACATTCTTAATATTATTCATAACAAGATTATACTCATAACATCTCAAAAATTATGGATCATGTCAAACTACCATTCAAGAACACCATTATTTTTACATTTGAGCTCCATATTCTACTTTCTTCCACAATCCAAGTCTTTCAACCATTCAATATTTTAGATAACATGAAATGATCATAAAACTTACCATTGATTGCGTAGGAATGGGTTTGGGATGGAAATGCCTCACTTGGAGAAAACCCTAGCTTCCATTCCAAAGAGATTTCTAGCCTCCATCAACCCTAGTTAGCATTCTTGCACTTGATTCTACTCGTTTTTGGTATTGATCTTTGATTTCCCTTGAATTCTTGTAAATGAAGGGAGTGGAATATTCTAGAGGTCTTGAGAGAAGCGGAGGAAATGAGAAAATGAAAATAATAAATTGGGGTCTTATATTTATAATTGGGAAAATCTGACCCGTCACGAATTATATGGACACTTATACGGTCCGTATAAGTGACCGTGAAATTGCGCCAACAATCATCCTTTCTGTAACAATTATACGGTCTGTATAAGTGACTGTACAATACTCCCAGTGATCACCCCTCACTATGACAGTTATACGGACCATTATACGGACCGTATAAATGGTCGTATAATCCACCTTTTCTCCGAACTTGTTCTCGTCGTTTCGTTTGATCTCCAATCCTTATGAAGACTTCTTAGCACTTGTTTAACACTTCATTAACAATCTAAGGGGCATCATAACTCTTCCTCAAGACATCATTAAGTTAACATTACTTCGGTACTTTGCAAAACCCCTTCCGAAACACGACTTATACCTTACATTCTTCATCAAACTTTCTTCTCTTGGTTCAAATGTCTTTGGAATCTTAATTAGGACCATTAAGTACTACTTCTTACTTGAAGAAACATCATATACTTCTTACCCTGCGTTAGTCTATATCCGACGACATGAAATTTTTGTACATTATGATATATCCGTATTTTGGTACATTGGGATAATCGAGCTAGTCATGATAAGTTAAGGACAAGGTTGTAATTCTTATTTTGTTAAAAGTGCATAAGTTGCATATTCATCTTTTATTGGTATGGAGTGTTAAGGGTAAATTTGGAATAAGGAAAATTTGGGGTTAAAAGTGAATTATGAAAAGTTAAGCATTTCATGAAAAATAAAGGCTGAAGTGAAATTTTGGAAACTTGATGTTTTACCCATTTTGTGAAAATGGCCATATGTGGCCATGTGTGTGGTGTGGGCCATAGTCACATGGATGAGTCTTATATGTGACATTAGATGATCAAACAAGATTAGATTCATCTTTTCAATACTTAGAATATTCAAGAAGCTTGGAGAAAAAGGGCATGGAGAGCTCGGCCAAAGGAGAGAAAATTGAAGGCCAAAAAATTTGATCAAGAAAAATTATTTTCTCCTTGCTTTCCTACTAATTGGAAGGTCCTCTACAACGTGGAGTAGTTGTTGTTGGAGCAAAAAAAAAACGTTCGTTGTGGTTATGAACCAACCAATAGAAAGTTGAAGGAAAAGGTGAGGTTTAATCTTCTTTATGTGTTTTATGGATGATTTGTACATGTTGTGAAATGTAGAAGTGGATGAAGTTCATGAAAATATGGTGTTGTGTTGTGTGGCCGTGTATGTGTGTGGTGTAGTGTAGAAGTGAAAATTAATTGTATTTAGCATGTTTGTGTGTTGTTGTAGTGCGGAAAAAAGGTGAAACTCATGAAATGTTGAAGTTGTTGTTGTGGCTTGAAGTGGGGCTGTTTTTGTAAGTTATGGCGAATTAATTTTACTTAGTATTTTGGTTGTTGTTGTCATGGATTATGTGATGAGAATGAATGTATTGAATGATTCAAGTTGTATATAATTGTTGTGGATTTGGCCTTGTATATACCGGTGTTGGTTAAGAATGAAGGACAAATTTTATTTGGTGTTTTAGTTGTCGTGGTGTGGGTTCTATGTGCAAATGAAAATTTAATGGTTCATATTGAAGTTATAATCGTTTGGGCTGATTTGGAACCTAATGTGATCTTAATATAGTTTCTTAATTATGATAATGATATCGTTATAGTATGGATTATTGATGCAAGTGGTGATTTGGAAGAAATGGACTATTGTTGTTGTTCTTTGGCATTTGGAAGTTTGGGGCAAAAGGTAGTATAATGTTGAGTTGTTTTGAAAATATTGTGTGGATTGTTTGAAGCATTCTTGAATCTTATTGGAATGATTCGGATTAGTATTTGAATATAACCGTTGATGTTGGTTTGAACGTAAGTCGTTGAATCAAATGAATGGAATGTTGTTGAATTATATGGAAAATAATTACTAATATTAGAATGCGTTTTGGATTTATTATTGATGTTGTTTATATGGTTGGTTGTTGTTGTTGAAGAATTGGCCGAGTTAAATTCTCGGGGTGTTATTTACAGGGGAAATCTTTTGCCCAAATTTTTGTAGAATAATGTGCGAGCTTAAAATGGGATTAGGTGCCTATGACTAATATTTTGACATGTCTAACGACGTAGTTTAGATTTTGAGCGACTAGTTTGAGTTTGATTAGCTGAGGGCAATCAAGATATGTAAAGCTTACCTTTCCTTCTTTTGGCATGTCTTAGATATGGCTAAGTTGTGATATGATTATGAGCCTCGGGGGTAATCCTATTCTTAAAATCCGAACATGTTTAAGATTCATATTTGCTTTTTGACGTTGACATCCTTAATATGGTCAAGCTATGGTCCGTGTGTCTTTGATATGATTGGATTTGAAACGCTATGTAACCGGTTTGTTCCGAAAGGATCTTATGTTTAAAAGTGTCCGTAACTTTCATAAACATTTAAAGGATTGCTTTGATAAACTCGCAAACGATTCTTATTTGTTTCTTGATATTCGTATTTTTAATATAGTCGGACTATGGCCCGTTATGTCTTTTGTAAGATTGGATTTTGAAAGTTTCGTAAAGAGATTTTGTTCGTAAATATATTTGTTTGTTGACTACGAACGCCCATATACTTATGATTCCGAAGTAAAGGGCTCGGATCACTTTGATATCTTCGCAAATGATTTCATGACGAGTAATGACCTTAATTTACATATAGCGAGCCGGATTATATTTGTAATAAAGCGCTCGTCCGTGGGTCCCGCGACTTTCTATGTTTGGTTCTAACGACCTATTTTTGAAAGAATTTAATATGATTATCTTTCCAACCCCCGAGTATGACTACTTGTTTATCTGTTGAGTCTGGAATGAGGATTTTTATGTATGTGACTTTGATACGTGACTATGGTTTCTGAAGTTCGGTTTGATATTGTCACGACCCAACCCCGCAGCGGTGACTAGTGCACGGGGCTGCCCCGTACCCATCTAACGATAATACTCGCATCATATACGGCAAAATAGAACTTATACGGCAAGAGAGGTACGACACCATCGTACGCAGATATATATATAAATCATACATATAACCAAAGGATATACGGAACTTAACATAACCGAATAGTACTACCCACAACCCACGTTTATGTCTACAAAGCCCTAACAAGAATAACAGAATCATATGACGGGGGCCCCCCCGTACCTCGAACAAATATACACAAATGTAACAAAAAGATCGTACTCAAAATCCGGGCTCAGGACAAGGGAGCTCTTCAAGATAGCCGAATAGGGGACCCTAAGCGGCGGCTCACCCAAACGTGTATCCGCACCGCGCGGCATGAAACGCAGCCCCCGAAGAAAGGGGTCACTAAGAAATATGTACCGAGTATGTAAAGCAAGAACACAATAACCGAATCATACGGAAATAAAGAGGACGAGAAAGTAGTACAAAGAAGGATCTCATAAAACTTACCTTGAACGTAGATCATGCTTTTCAAAATCATTAATGGACTGAGTATCATAATTAAAGAAATCATCATGAACATATGCGTACATAACATGCCCCGGCCCTCTAATGAGGGACGCGGTAAGTAAAATCATCATGTATATATATGTAACGTGCCCCGGCCCTCTAGTGAGGGACGCGGTGAAAGGAATCATCATATGCCATCCGGCCACCTCCCCGTCATCACATCATCATCATATATATATATATATATATATATATATATATATATATATATATATATATATGCCCCGGCCCTCTAGTGAGGGACGCGGTGAACAATGCGGTGGAATTGCACGAATACATGCCCCGGCCGGGACGCGGTGAAAGAAATGGCAACGGCTCGCACGAGCAGAGTAGTGAGAAACCATATGCAATGTAAAACATACAATGTTTGCCAAGACTCGAAAGACCAATCCGGACGATAGATCATTTAAAGGAAATCAGACAATAGCCATAAATCATACCTTTCGGAGTTGCGACGAACTACGTCAAAGACAAAACCTTTGGGATCGTTTGTACATGGCAAAATATATCATAGAACTCAATGGAATAATCAAAATGATCACTTTTTAACAATCGGAAGTTAGTCAAAAGTCATACTTGCATAACGCTCAAAATAAGCCAATTAAATCAACGTGGAAAAATCTCGGAAATTGGGGGCCCACCTCGGGTCAAGTCGAGGT
Source organism: Lycium ferocissimum (assembly GCF_029784015.1). NCBI lineage: Eukaryota > Viridiplantae > Streptophyta > Magnoliopsida > Solanales > Solanaceae > Lycium > Lycium ferocissimum. Next base: position 26,216,732 of record NC_081343.1, read on the forward strand.
GGCGTACGTAAAATTACGAACATTAGGCTTTATGGAGCCACCTATGAAGGTCTCAAGGTAATTCGGTTCCATTTGTGAGAGTTATAAATGTTTAAGCTATTTTTTCCAACAAAACATAAAGTATCTAATTCAATTCCATTGAATGAAAAAGGGCCAAATCTAAGCTCGGATTCCTAGGAGTAGAGTCGTCCCCGAGGCTCGTATCAAAACCTATTATGCCTAGGACATGCCAAGAGAACAAAAGGTGAAGCTTTACATACCTTATGCGTCTTCCTCGCTTGTCCAAACTCAAGTCCCGATTTCCTCAAAATCTACAAATGGTCATAGTTACCAAACATTACTATAGGCCTTTTAGGAATGCAATCTTAACTCAATATTTGTCTACGAAATTTGGGCAAGCATCTCCCCGTAAATGTGCCATCCCCGAGAAATCAACTCGGCCAAAAATACAACAACAAATCCGAGAATTTAACTCGGCCACAATATCAACAACAATACCAAACCAACAACATACAATAATCAATTCAAATTACATTCTAACATTAAAGCTCTTTCTACATAATCCAACAACATTCATTATCAATAACCAATTCAAACCAATATTACGTTTATATTCTAACATTCAAACCATACAAGAACACTTTAAGCAATTCATACAATATTTCAAACAACCCAAACATTGTTCCAATTACCCGAATTCTCCTCCAAACCCGAGAACAACATAATATACATTCTTTCCTTCCAAATTCATGAATTACATTAATAATCCACACATTAACAAGGCAACTCTCATAAATACAAAAATTACCTAAAATTCACATAAACTTCCAATCATCCCATAACCAACATAACATTGTTTTGGGTCATCAAACTTGCATTTTTCCTTATAAAATCCATAACGACGATAACTAAAATACTAACGACGATTTATTTATTCATTCAACTACACAAAAGGGGACCATTCGGCCAACACACCCTCCATGCACATTTCATGATTTCCATTCATTTTCTACACATTACAACAACACATAAGCATGCTAAAAACACTTAATTCATCATTCCTACACACCACACACACACACGGCCAAAACCCATCTACACGGTTTCATCCCAACATGCAATATTTCATGATTTTCATTCATTTTAGCATACAACAACACATATAAACCATTCACAACACATGAAAACAAGATTAAACTCACCTTTCTTCTTCAACTCACAACTTGCCCAAAGTTGGTGGCTAGAGAAAACGAGCAATCCAACGCTCCAAACAACACTTCCACGTTAACAAGCACCCTTGAATTAGACAAGTTTGCTTGAAGGAATAATTTTTTGATGGCTTAAAATTGGTCTTGCCTTTTCTAGGGGTGGCCGAACCCCCTGGCCCTTCTTTCTCTCCAAGTTTTCTTGATTTCTCTGAAAATTCTAAAATGGTGAAAAAAGATGACTTAGTCATCTTTTTAATTACAATATATTAGGCCATCCATGTGGCCATGGCCCACATATACATGTGGCCGGCCACATGGTCCTTGTTTTTTCTTTTTTTTTTTTTTTTTTTTTTTTTTTTTTTTTTGAATTTTTTGAAGAATTTTCAACTTTCCAAAATTAGCACACTTACTAAAAATGGAAATTGCCTCCAAGTGCTTCCTTAACATCTTCATGATATTAAAATCATACACAACTTAAGTCTTTAAGACACACAAAAGTCTCTCGGGATAGTCTTGTCCCTAACTTCTCATAATTCACTCAAGTTGTCCCGTTGTTCAAAATACGGGATATAACATCCTTCCCCCCTTTAGAACATTCGTCCTCGAATGTTCAACTAGTCCCGTAGGGTCTTATAAGGATCTCGAGGGTTTCCCTTATCACCATAACATGCAGTTCCATCTACTGATTATATTTCCTTTTCATTTTCCCCCTTAGCTCCTCAAGTCGTCTCCTTTCTGCTACTACTTCGTCCCGATATCTTAACACATGCAGTGTCTTTAGTATGCAACATTCTTGCCTCACAACAGTATAACAAGGTCCACATCTTGGGTTAGACGTCTCCTCCTTGCCGAATCTTATTACGCTTTTCGTGAAACACATAAATTCTCCCTCTTGATAGTTAGCTAATTCCGATCATCTTGCTCAAGCCATCTTATACTCAACCTGTAATACTTTAAACACATTACCTCGGGTTATCCTTCTCATCTTTAATTCAATCCTCCTACCATCCCTAATATTTGCTTCCATTCCGCCACCTACACCTCCCAAAAACACCTTAGTATGGCTTCTTTCTTTCGTTTTCACCTTCTCTCGTCTCTCACACCGTATCAAATAGACACTTTTCCTACCATAACTAGATCCTATTTGTCGTGTTTATCTCGGTAACCTATCTTCACTCCTTCCCTTAATGCACCTAAATCATTATCACCGTATTCGTATAACCTTATCGAACTCCCCGATTCTCTCGTATAAAGTACATTTTAATCTCTCATTCGATCCCTATTAGAGGTTATTCCGTCTCGGTATTCATTATCGTTCTTTTTCGTATTTTCTCCTTATCCCACTTTCTCACCTTCATATTGACAACTTTTTCTAGTCTTCCTTTTGCTTTTCACGCGTAACATTATAACGAATAACCTTATTGCCCACATCTCAACCTTTGGTCCCACCATCTTATTTTTCCTCACAACATTTTAGGTTACTCATTATCTTGTTCCGTATTTTTTTTGTAAACCTCTTCCAAATCTTATTGCCCACTATCCTATCTCGTATTTGTGCTCTTAGATTTTACTAACTTATCTCGATAGGGAACCTTACGTTAGACCGAGCATCCGCTCAACTACGTTGTGGTATTAATTGTCTCCATCTGGCACTTACATTTCTCGTATCCACTTCCCCCCTTTAGGGGTGTACTTATATTATTATCTGATCATATTCGCCTTACGCCTACATTTTCCTCTCTCGGTCAGACCGCACTTCTGTTTCGATGTTCCGATCCCTCTTACTATTTATCCGCTCACTTCCTTTCTCTTTCCGATATCACTATGCCAGTACTTCCCAAGTCTACCCTATAGCTGAAACGATATCAAATTACCTTATGACATTCATGCCATTCATTTTTCTTTTCACTTGAACTCTGTTGTTCTGTCCGATTAGTGCCTCCCGTATCTTTGTCACGTTAATTACCGGAATACGTTCACCCACTAACATAGTCATGCACGGAGTATCACACGCTTTCGGTACACATATATAACTGTCAGCATCTCACTCACAAAAGATCCCCCAAACACTACTCAAACTGGCCCTAACTCTAGTGCCGTGAGGCACCTTCTTTTTCTTTACCCGATCTAGTCCGCTCCGGCCCACGCGACCTCTTAAGATTTCCGCCTACTCAGGATATTCTAGATCCCTTTAGACTACTCTAGCTTTCCATTGCTTCTTATGACTAAAGTTGTGAAACTTTCAGAAACTTCCCAGGGGGGTCACCCATCCTAGAATTTCCCTCACTCTAGCACGCTTAACTTCGGGACTACGACGAAACACGATGCTCTAACGTTAACATAATCGCGTTCAGCCGACTACTGGACCCTCGCCACGTAATTTGGAGTAAAATAAAGTCTCGAAAGGTTCCGGACGCCCTCGTAACACGATTACCGTTTTGCCCCTCTCTCGATTTTTCCTATTCACTGTCACTCATGGATATTACCACTTTTCATCCTAGACTCCCGGGTCCGTAATAACAATAAACACACCTTAATTACCGTTGTTTATAAATACTAGGTTACTAACCCTCAGGTTTCCATCTACCGCTATTACGCAACAATTATATCACAGATACGCACATATAAGAATATAAATTCTAGTGAGGATTCATGTACCTGTAGCCGCATCCAGTGGTGCCTTCGATCCCGCCTCCTCGTCAAAGCAAATACGCGGTTCGAAGGACCGCCGGAACTCGGGACTCCGCCGCGGCCTCTACCACGGACCGGGCCGGTGCCGCATACCTCGCCCGTAGGGCGCATAGTCGCCGAAGAGGACGAACCGGCCGACCGACCCGCAAGGGCTGGACTGCACCACCTGAACCATCCCGATACGGGCAATCCCTCATAACATGGCCGTAACGGCCGCAAGTAAAACAAGCGCCCGTGACGCGACGGCACTCCCCCAAATGGCGCCGGCCGCACTGAGGGCACTGAGGCATAGATGGCCTCGTCTGACTCGAGCCCCTACTCGACTGTGACCCCAAAGCTCGGAACTCGGACCGGCTCCCGAATACCCCGTCTTGTCAAACCTCCTGATTTATGAAAGAATGGAACCGTGGGGGTGCACTCTGCGCCGGCTGGGACGAATACCCCGTACGCTGCTGAGGCTGCCCGCCTCGAAACTCCCCCGAATATCCTGCCGATCTAGCCCTCTTGGGCTGGCCCCTATCGTGATCCCTGTCGGGCTGGCGCCCTCTATGTCGCTCTTCCATGCCCTGGGCATATGCCTGTACCCGGGCAATATCCATGCCAGGCTGAGAAGCCATCGACATACAGCTGTCAATCAAATAGTCATCCAGCCCCATAACCGGTGTACCCGGTCACCATATCGCCCACAATATGAGGCGCGTATCCGGTATGTGGAGTCGAACTCGAGGCTATACTCCCGACACCCCGCCGTCCCCGCTCAAACGTAAAATCGTGAACCCGGGCTCGTCTAGTCTCTCGGGGGTAGAAAATGGGCAAGAAAAGCCTCCACAAACTCATCCCAGACAGTGGGGGAGCACCCTCACCCCTGGATAGCTCCCATGACTCGTACCAATTGGTCCCCATCGCTATGTCATGCAACCGGTTTTTACGACGCCAACTCTACGACTCGTCTCGGAGGCCAAAAACGACAAGCCGCAGCGTACGCCGCATCTGTCTAATAAACTCCTGAGGGTCCTCCTCGGGCTTTGACCCGAAGAACTCCGGCGGATTACAGGTCAAGAAATAACGAGCCCTCTCACTGTCGCGTCTATCCGCCCGGTCATCCCCTACTCCGTGTCTCTGAACCTCCCCTCGCTACCAATATCCGGTCAATAGCCTTACGTCGACCGCGTCCCTCATAGCCCCGTCCTCCGCCCCGGGCCGAGGAGCCGGAGGCTCGGCACTCGAACCTCGGGGGCGGGCGGTGGAGCCGCTCTCGTCCATCCCGGTACCGTGGCCGCTCTCCGTGCCCCTCGATGGTGATGGGGTGGCGAACCGGCCGACCGGGGCACAATCTCCGGCTCGGGCGAGCATGGGCCCGGTAACTCTGCGGGCCCGACTAGTCTCTCTGCAAAAAGCCAGTAGACTTGCCCTTCCGGGCCTCGTCGCCTTTCTCGGAGGCATCGCGAAAACATAGCATTTTCGTCTTAAAGAGTCATCCGATAATACCGCTCTATCGCACGATCTAAGATCGAAGGAAAGGTAACATCCTAAATGTCCTCGTAGCCTCCTCGTTTATAGATGTGGTGCACAACACACCGATAAACAGACTCTACTAGACACGGCCTGTAGACATTCCGAGGACTAACCGCTCTGATACCACTTTTGTCACGACCCAGCCCCGTAGGCCGTGACTAGTGCCCGATCTGGGCACTCGTACCCATCTATCATTAATACTCAGATCATGGCAAGCAAAATAGAAACGTATACACACAGCAAGGTACGACACCGCGCACACATATATATATATATATATATATACATATATCATATATATACGTAACACAAACATAACCGAATAGTGCTACCCACAACCCACGTTTATGTCTACGGGCCTCTAACGGTAATAACGAGAATCATATGACGGGACAGGCCCCCCCGTACCCCGAACAAATATACACAAATGTAACAAAAATCGTACCAAAATCGGGCTCGGACAAGGGAGCTCTTCAAGATGGCTGAATAGGGATCCTAAGCTGGCGGCTCACCCAAACATGTATCTGTACCTGCGCGGCATGAAACGCAGCCCCCAAAGAAAGGGGGTCAGTACGAAATATGTACTGAGTATGTAAAGCAATAAACACAATAACTGAATCGTACGGAAATAAAGAGGACAAAGAAAGTAGTACAAAGAACCGGATCTCATAAGACTTACCTTGAACGTAAATCATGCTTTTCAAAATCATTAATGGACTGAGTATCATAATTAAAGAAATCATCATGAACATATGCGTACATAACATGCCCCGGCCCTCTAATGAGGGACGCGGTAAGTAAAATCATCATGTATATATATATGTGTAACGTGCCCCGGCCCTCTAGCCGAGGGACGCGGTGAAAGGAATCATCATATGCCATCCCGGCCACCTCCCCCATATATATATATATATATATATATATATATATATATATATATATATATATATAACATGCCCCGCCCTCTAGTGAGGGACGCGGTGAACAATGCGGTGGAATTGCACGAATACATGCCCCGGCCGGGACGCATAGTGAAAGAAATGGCAACGGCTCGCACGAGCGAGTAGTGAGAAACCATATGCAATGTAAAACATACAATGTTTACCAAGACTCGAAAGACCAATCCAGACGATAGATCATTTAAAGGAAAACAGACAATAGCCATAAATCATACCTTTCGGAGTTGCGACGAATTATGTCAAAGACGAAACCTTTGGGATCGTTTGTACATGGCAAAATATATCATAGAACTCAATGGAATAACCAAAATGATCACTTTTTAACAATCGGAGGTTAGTCAAAAGTCGTACTTGCATAACGCTCAAAATAAGCCAATTAAGTCAACGTGGAAAAATCTCGGAAATTGGGGGCCCACCTCGGGTCAAGTCGAGGTGGCGTACGTAAAATTACGAACATTAGGCTTTATGGAGCCACCTATGAAGGTCTCAAGGTAATTCGGTTCCATTTGTGAGAGTTATAAATGCTTAAGCTATTTTTCCAACAAAACATAAAGTATCTAATTCAATTCCATTGAATGAAAAAGGGCCAAATCTAAGCTCGGATTCCTAGGAGTAGAGTCGCCCCCGAGGCTCGTATCAAAACCTATTATGCCTAGGACATGCCAAGAGAACAAAAGGTGAAGCTTTACATACCTTATTCGTCTTCCTCGCTTGTCCAAACTCAAGTCCCGATTTCCTCAAAATCTACAAATGGTCATAGTTACCAAACATTACTATAGGCCTTTTAGGAATGCAATCTTAACTCAATATTTGTCTACGAAATTTGGGCAAAGATCTCCCCCGTAAATGCGCCATCCCCGAGAATCAACTCGGCCAAAAATACAACAACAAATCCGAGAATTTAACAATACCAAACCAACAACCCAAACTACAACAATATCAACAACAATACCAAACCAACAACCAAACTACAACATCAATAACTAATTCAAACTACATTCTAACATTATACAAGAACACTTTAAGCAATTCATACAATATTTCAAACAACCCAACATTGTTCCAATTCACCCGAATTTGTCTCCAAACCCGAGAACAACATGATCTACATTCTTTCCTTCCAAATTCATGATTTACACTAATAATCCACACATTAACAAGGCAACTCTCATAAATACAAAAATTACCTAAAATTGCATAAATTTCCAAATCATCCCATAACCAACATAACATTGTTTTGGGTCATCAAACTTGCATTTTTCCTTATAAAATCCATAACGACGATAACTAAAACGCTAACGACGATTTTTATTCATTCTTACTACACCAAGGGGGCCTATTCGGCCAACACCCTCCATGCACATTTCATGATTTCCATTCATTTTCTACACATTACAACAACACATAAGCATGCTAAATACACTTAATCCATTGCTCCTACACACCACACACACACACGGCCACAACACCCATCTACACGGTTTCATCCCAACATGCACTCTTTCATGATTTTCACCCATTTTAGCATACAACAACACATATAAACCATCTACAACACATGAAAACAAGATTAAAACTCACCTTTCTTCTTCAACTCCACAACTTGCCAAAGTTGGTGGATAGAGAAAACGAGCAATCCAACGCTCCAAACAACACTTCCACGTTAACAAGCACCCTTGAATTAGTAGGTTTGCTTGAAGGAATAATTTTTGTGATGGCTTAAAATTGGTCTTGCCTTTTCCTTTCTCTTGGCCGAAACCCTTCTTGCTCTTCTCCTCTCCAAAGTTTTCTTGATTTTTCTTGAAAATTCTAAGTGATGGAAGTGATAAATAAGATGACTTAGTCATCTTTTTAATTACAAATATTGGCCAATCCATGTGGCCATGGCCCACATACTACATGTGGCCGGCCACATGGTCCTTTTTTTTTTTTTTTTTTTTTTGTTTTTTTTTTTTAATTTTGAAGAATTTTCAACTTTCCAAAATTAGCACACTTACTAAAAATGGAAATTGCCTCCAAGTGCTTCCTTAACATTTTCATGACATTGAAATCATACACAACTTAAGTCTTTAAGACACACAAAAGTCTCTCGGGATAGTCTTGTCCCTAACTTCTCATAATTCAAGCGGAAGATGTTCAATTCGGATTGGCGAGCTCCATTTTCCCTCGGAGTGTTGCCGAGTCAGAGTGCTTTTGTTATGGTATCTGGAGTTATGGTAGAGACTTTGGCACAGTGTCGTGTGTATGAGATGTCCGTTTTGTTAGCGGCTATGTAAGCCGATGTATCATTACGCTTATTGTTACAGATTTGTTATGATTACAAATTTCATACGGTACAGGTTTCATTTGATTTGATAAGAGGAAAGGCATGTTTGTTTTCGAAAAAAAATTCATTATGTACTTGTGTCATGTTTTGCGGGCCCAGTATGATTATGAGTATGACGAGAGGCAGCGGGTTCGCTCGGCCCTAAGTAAGGGTCGGGTGCCCATCATGCCCTATCGGAAATTAGGGCGTGACAGTGTAACACTCTTCCCCCCTTTAAAAGCATTCGTCCTCGAATGTTAAGTTCTCAGGAATTCTACAGAAATTTTGCCAGAGTTTCCCCTGTAATATGACGCTGCCATCCTATCACAACAGCCCACAATAGCATCGTCTCACAGGGGCACAATACAATTGCAAGAAAATATGGCCACACACGACCAAAGCATTAAAAAGAAAGCATTACATACCTCAGGATACTGATGTCTCATCTCGAATCTCTTCCGGGGGTGGAAACAATTGTGGATATTTGGACTTCATGTTTTCTTACGCTTCCCAAGTCATTTCCTCTCAATTATTATTTCGCCACAAGACCTTAACTGATGCTACCTATTTATTTCTAAGTTTCCGTACTTGCCTATCTAATATAGCAATGGGTACCTCCTCATAAGCCAACCCTTCCGTGACTTGAACATTATCCACAGGCACGATTCTAGTAGGATCTCCGACACACTTACGGAGCTTTGATACATGGAAAACTGGATAGACTGATTCAAGTTCTGGAGGTAAGTCCAGCTCATAAGCTACTTGGCCTATCTTACGGACAATCTTACAAGGTCCAATGTATTGAGGACTTAATTTTCCCTTCTTGCCAAATCTCATTACGCCCTTCATCATTGATACCTTTAGGAATACCCAATCATCAACTTGGAATTCAAAGTCTTGCCGACGGTTGTCGGCATAAGATTTTTGGTGACTTCGGGCTGTCAACAATTGATCTCAGATAACCTTGATCTCTTCCACCGCTTGTTGAATCAACTCCGGACCTATTAGCTGTACCTCTCCTACTTCAAACCACCCAATTGGGGATCTACACTTTCTTCCATACAGAGCTTCATATGGGGCCATCTGAATACTGGAATGGTAGCTGTTGTTGTATGCGAACTCGATGAGAGGCAAGTGATCATCCCAGCTACCCTTAAAATCTAGCATATATGCCCGTAACATGTCTTCCAAGGTCTGAATAGTGCGCTCAACTTGTCCATCAGTTTGTGGGTGAAATGTTGTGCTAAGTCTCACTTCAGTACCCAAACCTTCTCGGAAAGACTTCCAGAACTTAGCTGTAAATTGTGCTCCTCGGTCAGTGATAATAGATATCGGTACACCAAGAAGTCGCACTATCTCCTTAAGATACAACCTTGCCAAATCTTCGGCTTAATATGTGGTTCTGACTTAAAGAAAATGAGCTGATTTCGTGAGTCTGTCAACAATTACCCATATGGAGTCATACTTTTGCCGAGAACGAGGCAACCCTACAATGAAATCCATGTTCATCACTTCCCATTTCCAAGTTGGAATTCCCATGGCTTGTAGCAATCCTCTTGCCTTTTGATGCTCAATTTTCACTTGTTGGCAATTTGAACACTGAGCTACAAATTCTGCTATGTCTTTCTTCATTCCATCCCACTAATACATTAGCTTGAGATCGTGATACATTTTTATCGCGCCTGGGTGAATGGAATACCGAGAGTAATGAGCTTCTTCTAGAATCCGACGACGTAGTCCTGTAACATTTGGAACGCATAGCCTTTCTCGGTACCTAAGAACTCCATCTGCAGAAACTTCAAATGGCGACTTCTCTTCCTTAGGAAATGTATCTCTATAGTGACTTAACTGAGGATCTTCATATTGGCGCTCTTTCACCTCCATATCCAAGGACGAAACAGCTGGGTTGCGAATACGAATTCTTGCATTGCCTGAACCACTTAGACGAACTCCGAGACTGGCTAGCTGGTCAAGCTCACGGGTTAATTCTTTCTTCTCCGGAGGGACCTCACATAGACTACCCATTGATTTGCGGCTAAGTGCATCAGCTACTACATTCGCTTTTCTAGGATGATATAAAATACTTACATCATAATCTTTTAATAATTCTAACCACCGCCTCTGCCGAAGGTTCAACTCCTTCTGTTTGAAAATATATTGGAGACTCTTGTGATCTGTATAAATATCAACATGAATGCCATACAAATAGTGTCTCCACATCTTCAAAGTATGAATAACCGTTGCTAATTCAAGGTCATAGGTCGGATAGTTCTTTTCATGTTTCCGCAACTTGCCTTGAAGCATAGGCAATGACTTTACCGTGTTGCATCAACACACAACCTAACCCAACAATAGAGGCATCACAATACACAACACAACCATCTGGTCCTTCCGGGAGTGCCAGGACTGGAGCTGAAGTTAATTTATACTTCAATTCCTGGAAACTGCGTTCACAAGCATCAGTCCACTGAAATTTTGCTGATTTCTGAGGTAGCTTCGTTAATGGTGTTAAAATAGAAGAGAATCCTTCCACAAATCTTCTATAATAGCCTGCTAATCCCAAGAAGCTACGGACCTCTGTCGGTGTTGTGGGCCTTGGCCAAGTCTTTACAACCTCAATTTTCTGAATATGAACTTGAATACCGTCAGCAAAAATGATATGCCCTAGAAAAGTCGCAGAATTCAGCCAGAACTCACATTTCAAAAATTTAGCATACAACTCACGATTTCGAAGAATCCCAAGGACAATATGCAAATAGTCTGCATGCTCTGCTTCTGTTCGAGAGTATACTAGAATATCATCAATGAACATGATCACAAACAGATCTAAGAGGGGCTTGAACATATTATTCATCAGATTCATAAATACTACCGGAGCATTAGTCAACCCAAATGACATCATCCGAAATTCATAATGGCCGTATCTTGTTCTGAAAGCTATTTTAGGAATATCTTCTACTCTAACTCTCACTTGGTGATACCCCGATCTTAGATCAATTTTGGAAAACCATTTGGCACCCTGTAATTGGTCAAACAAATCATCGATTCTTGGAAATGGATATTTATTCTTTATCGTCACCTTGTTCAACAGCCTATAGTCAATGCACATCCGTAGGGAATCATCTTTCTTTCTCACAAATAGGATAGGTTCTCCCCACGGTGATGAACTGGGCCAAATGAATCCCTTCTCAAGCAAATCCTTCAGTTGTGCCTTTAGCTCTTTCATCTCTGTAGGAGCCATTCAGTACGGAGGAATAGATATAGCCTTGGTGTCCGGCAACACATCAATAGCAAAATAAATCTCTCTTTCTGGAGGAAGGCCTGGAAGTTTATTTGGAAATACATCCGGAAATTCATTTACTACCGAGACGGATTGAAAAGTCGGTGGCTTTGCTTCGGTGTCATGAACTCGAACTAGATGATAAATATAGCCTTTTGTAATCATCTTCCTCGCCTTAACGTAGGAAATAAACCTACCCCTTGGAGACGCTGTATTACCTTTCCATTCAAGCACGGGTTCTCCCGAAAATTGGAATCAAACTATTTTCATTATGCAATCGACATTAGCATAACAAGAGGCCAACCAATCCATGCCCATAATCACATCAAAATTTAACATTTCCAGCTCCACCAAATCAACTTTAGTCTGGCGACCGCATACCACAATCACACAATTTTTATATACTTGTCTAGCTATTACTGGATTACCAACCGGAGTAGATACCTCGAAAGGTTTAATTGGCTCGAGTTTCACCCCAATACGGTCAGCAATATAAGGAGCAATATAAGATAACGTAGAACCCGAATTAATCAATGCATAAACATCATGAGAGAATATGGATAGTATACCTGTAAACACATCCGGGGAGGACTCAAGATCCTGACGTCCGGCTAAAGCATAAATATGGGGCTGAGTACCACCTGAACTGGGTGCTCCCCTGCCTACCGCCCCTACCTTTGGAATTGGGGGAGTACCCTATCGAGGGCACGACGAGAAAGAACCGTTGTGGGGGGGGGGGGGGGGGGGCCGATCCTGTGGGCTGAACCCCAACTCTACCACCCATCGAGGGACAATCATGCATCATATGCCCAACCTGACCGCAGGTATAGCAAGCATCTGAACCCGGACGACGCTGACCGGAATGTAATTTACCACAGTGGCTACATCGCGGCACCAGTGGTCTCCGCTGGCTAGGATTACCCCTAAACTGAGGGCCTGAGACTCTCGAACTCTGACCCGAGCAAGAATAAATAGGGATATCAAATCTTCTGCCCGCAAAATGAGGAGGGTGCAGTCGCGGATCGATCCCGAATATCTAGGAAAGGGTGACCTTGTTGCCGGGACCCTCTATACTCACTACTAGCACCGAGATGTGGCCCTCTTGCTCGTCCTCTATCAATATCACGCTCACCCTACTACGTACGTTGATGCTCTTCTAAATTACGGGGCGTGGGCACCGAATACGAGAAATGTCCATCCTTCCGCAATGAAGGTCAGCGAGTTTTTGAACAAATGTGGCCTTCAAGCCACTCACAAATCTATGTACTCTATCTCCCATGTCAACCACCATAGTCGGAGCATATCTAGCCAATGAATTAAAGTGAAGGTTGTACTCCCGAGCACTCATATTGCCTTGCTTCAGATTCAAGAATTTATCAGCTCTGGCCCAACGGACCTTGGGTGGCAAATAATGAAAAATAAAAGCTTTCACGAACTCTTGCCAAATCGGGGGAGGTGCATCCTCTCCTCTTGAAGAAATCCAATTGTTGTACCAAAGGACCACTATATCCCTGAGTCTATAAGATGCCAACTCCACAGATTCAGTACCGGAGGCATGGATGATTTTCAACGTTCTCAACATTTCATCAATAAAACTTTGCGAGTCATCATTCGGCTTTGACCCGAAAAATTCTAGAGGATTTAAACTCATGAAATCACGGGCTTTAGCACTAGTCGCCCTATCACCTGGACCCATGCTACTTTCTGGTACCGAGCGGCAGAATCGGCTATGTCAATAGCTGAATAGCTTCGGTCATTTGTTGACCCGAAGCACCCAGTGGAGGAATTGGAGCCGGGGCTATAGCCCCTCCTTGTTCTTCTAGAATAGGTGGAGTGTGAGAGGCATGGGATGGAGCCTCATTTTGGGATTCACCTTCTTCTACATTCATTGGCGGCTCCCTTTCCATCCGCCTTTCCGTCGTAGCCTTACCCTTCTGGGCGACTGTGGCTTTCCTCTCTACCGGCATCACTGAAATCATAACGCACAATAAGGGAGAAGAAAATCTTATAACATAGCTCTATCGCACGATCTAATAGGAAGAAGAATGGTCATTTTTCCTAAATGCCTCGCAGCCTCTTGTTTATAAATGTGGTGCACTTCACATCCATAAATGAGAATCTGCTGGACACGACTCGTAGACACACCCTACGACGGAACTGCTCTGATATAACATCTGTCACGACTTGACTAGGGGACCATGATGGGTACCCGGAGCTAACTACCGAGCACCACTCATAATGCTAACCAGCATACCCAACCAGGACACATACAAAATCTAAAGGCCACGCATATATATATATATATATATATATATATATATATATATATATATATATATAAGCCCTCACGGCTGCAAAAATGATATACAAGAATATACACTGATGTATCTATGGGACAACTACTACCCACACATTTGTATCTATGAGCCTCTACTAGAATACTGAGACATAAGGACGGGACAGGACCCAGTCATGCCCATATATGTACACAAAAGAATACATCAATAACAGGTACCTCCAGAATAGTGGAGTGCTCCTGTATAGCTGCTGATAGACTCCTATGAATCTGGGCCACCTCCTTGTCTACCTGTGGCCATGATCACAGCGTCCATAAAGAAAGGAAGTCAGTACGAACATTGTACTGAGTATGGAAGGCATGAACAATAATAACATATCGAAGAGATAAGAAAACATCAAGTGAGGAAACAACCTGTCACGCAATGTCACTTAAGATGGAATAATGCATGCTAACTTACATCATAAATAATATCATATCAAGTATGTCTATATAAGCTGCCCGACCATATCGGTACGGTGTGATCATCAATAGCCCGCGTCCAAGCCTCCTGCGTCCGGGGTAACCATCTCATGCTGCCCACAAGTGTTGTCTGCCCATGCCATCTAGACATGGTGTATATGCCGCCCGCCTTAGCGGTGTCTGCCCGGCCATATAGGTAGCGTGTAATCTCATTATTATATACTTATCATAAAGCATGCATAAGAACTCAACGACAAGCTATAACTCTATCGAGGTGACGTAAGGTCAAGAATCCCCCAATTCCATTATGGAGTAGTCATGATCATCATGCCTCACCTTGAAGGAACTAGCATTATAAGGTGAGTTTAGCAACAATGAATAACATCAAGGAATCATTAGAGTTTATAAGAATATCATATCATAAGCTTTGGTGTCTCTAGACTTAGACTCATCATCATCATTGTCATATTCACAACACATCTCTTATCTTTATTTAATGAGAAGCTCTTGATAATCATAGACTCATAGTTTCCGGAATGTAAGAGAGTCATGGAAAGATAAAGGAAGTCATGTTGTAGGAATCATGTCTTAGAAAAGAAGGGACTAGCCCTATATACCATTTCGCCTTTCTAACTTGCCGACTAAACGCTTCCTTCCTAGTTCGTAACTCTACATTCAAGGAAATTCGTACTAAGATTAGATAATCGGAAACATACTTAAGCTTAAGCTAAAGCTAATGAAAATTGGGCAGCACTTCCTTTGTTTCTACAACTTTCTCCATATAATATAATAACCCCCAAACATCAACAACACACCCACAATATCATAATCAATAAACTTTGTTAAGTTGGCCATTATTCACTTCTTACAGTTCCCTCTCAAAGTCATCCATAACCATGGTTATCATCCAATGCCGTATTCATCCACATATAATGCTTTTCCAACATTCTTAATATTATTCATAACAATATTATACTCATAACATCTCGAAAATTATGGATCATATCAAACTACCATCCAAGAATACCATTATTTTCACATTTGAGCTCCATATTCTACTTTCTTCCACAATCCAAGTCTTTCAACCATTCAATATTCTAGATAACATGAAATGATCATAAAACTCACCTTTGATTGTGTAGGAATGGGTTTTGGATGGAAATACCTCACTTGGAGAAAACCCTAACTTCAATTCCAAAGAGACTTCTAGCCTTCATCAACCCTAGTTAGCATTCTTGCACTTGATTATGCTAGTTTTTGGTATTGATCTTTGATCTCCCTTGAATTCGTGTAAATGAAGGGTGTGAAATATTCTAGAGGTATTGAAAGAAGTGGAGGAAATGAGAAAATGAAAATGATAACTTGGGGTCTTATATTTATAATTGGGAAAATCTGACCCGTCACAAATTATATGGACACTTATACGGTCCGTATAAGTGACCGTGAAATTGCGCCAACAATCATGCTTTCTGTAACCATTATACGGTACCTTATACAGTCCGTAAAACTTTATACAGTCTGTATAAGTGACCGTACAATACTCCCAGTGATCACCCTCACTGTGACGGTTATACGGACCATTATACGGACCGTATAAATGGTCGTATAATCCACCTTTTCTCCGAACTTGTTCTCGTCATTTCGTTTGATCTTCAATCCTTATGGAACCTTCTTAGCACTTGTTTAATACTTTATTAACAATCTAAGGGGTATCATAACTCTTCGTCAAGGTATCATTAAGTTAACATTAGTTCGGTACTTTGCAAAACCCCTTTTAAAATACGACTTATACCTTACATTCTTCATCAAACTTTCTTCTCTTGCTTCAAATGTCTTTTGACTCTTGATTAGAAACGTTAAGTATTACTTCTTACGAAAGAAATATCATATACTTCTTACCCTGCGTTAGTCTATCTACCACCTGACGACATGAAATTTTTCCGAGGTGTAACAAACGTCCTGCTTCAAGAGCTTGAGGATGGGCTCTAGAATGATAGTGGATTGAGCTGTGAATCGCCCAATGTAATTCAGTCTTCCCAGAAAACTCATGACTTCTTTCTTAGTTTGGGGAGTAGGTAATTCTTGGAATTTTTTTTATCTTTGTTGGGTCTAGCTCTATGCCCCTTCGACTGACTATGAACCCTAGTAACTTTCCAACCGGTACTCTGAACACACATTTGGTCTGGTTCAATTTCAAGTTAAACTTTTTGAGCCTGCTGAAGAATGTCCTCAAATGTGTGGTATGCTCCAAGCTTTCCCTTGACTTGATAATGACATCGTCAACATAGACTTCAATCTCTCTATGGACCATGTCATGGAAAATGGTAGTCATTGCCTCATGTATGTTGCGCCGGCATTCTTGAGGTCGAAAGGCATTACCCTGTAATGGTACACTCCCTATGGAGTGATGAAGGTTGTTTTCTCGACATCTTCTCTATCCATTAAGATCTAGTGGTAGCCAGTGTAACAATCCATAAATGATTGTAGCTCGTGTTTGGCATAATTATCTATGAGTATATGGATGTTCGGGAGTGGAAAATTATCCTTTCGGCTAGCCTTGTTAAAATCTTGGTAATCCGCGCAGATTTTTATCTTGCCATCTTTCTTAGGTACCGAAACTATGTTGGCTAGTCATGGAGGGTATGAGGTCACTTCTATCACTCCTGACTTAATATGTTTCTCTACCTCATCTTTGATTCGGATACTAAGATCCGGTTTGAATTGTCGGGTTTTCTGCTTTACTGGAGCAAAACCCTCCTTGATGGGTAACCTGTGGGATAATATCTTTGGTGCTTAGTCTTGGCAAGTCGGCGTATGGCCATGCAAATATATCCACATACTCCCTTCGTAAACTTATCAATTCTTCTTTAATAGGAGTCCCTAGGTGTGCACTTATCCTTGTTTCTTTGACATCCTCTTCATCACCTAGATTGATGGCTTCTGTTTTGTCCATGTTTGGCTTTTGCTCATTCTCTAATTGTTC
>NC_081343.1:26234530-26244451 GCF_029784015.1 Lycium ferocissimum
TGCTCCATCTAAAGTTAGAGATTTTGGGGACGAGTCAGAGTCTAGAGTGACTTTTTAAAAGGCCCCCTGCGATATGTTTTATTATACATTATGTTATAGGGTCCTTGCGCTTACGGACCGTGCTTAGTTTGAAAAACGTCAAAAAGATTTTGAAAATTTTACTATGTATTTTACTATCATTTTTTTTGAGGATCCAAAGAGAATATGTATGTAACAAGAGTCAGCGGGTTCGCTCGGCTCCGAGTATGGGGTCGGGTGCCCATCACACCCTAGTAAGATCGGGGTGTAACACTCTTAAATCTGTCCCTGTGGTGAATAAGTTTTAGGATGTGTTTTCGGATGATCTTCCAGGCCTTCCACTCGAGCGGGAGATTGATTTCGCTATTGATGTACTACCAGATACTAAACCCATATCTATTCCTCCTTATAGAATGACTCCTGCAGAGTTGAAAGAGTTGAAGGAGCAATTGAAGGACTTGCTTGAGAGAGGCTTTATTAGGCCTAGTTCGTCACTGTGGGGAGCACCTGTATTATTTGTAAGAAAGAAAGATGACTCCTTGCGAATGTGCATCGATTACAGACAGCTGAATAAGGTGACTATCAAGAATAAATATCCACTTCCAAGGATTAGTGATTTATTTGATCAATTCCAGGGTGCCAAATGGTTCTCAAAGATAGATCTAAGATCCGGGTATCATCAGGGGAGAGTTAGGGAGAAGGACATTCCAAAGACAGCCTACAGAACTAGATATGGTCATTTCGAGTTTCGGGTAATGTCATTTGGATTGACTAATGCACCGGCAGTGTTCAGGGATTTGATGAACAATGTGCTCAGGCCTTTCCTAGACTTGTTTGTGATTGTGTTTATCGATGATATCTTGGTATACTCACGATTCGAGGTGGAACATGCAGATCATTTACGTACTGTCCTTAGAGTTCTTTAGGCTAGGAGCTATATGCAAAATTTTCAAAATGTGAGTTTTGGTTAAATTCTATGACTTTTCTGGGGTATATTATTTCAGCTAATGGTATTCGGATTGAAGTCAAAGACTTGGCCGAGACCTACAACACCTGCAGAAGTTCATAGTTTTGTGGGCATGGCAGGTTATTACAGAAGATTTGTAGAAGGTTTTTCTTCTATTTCTGCACGATTGACGAAATTGACTCAGAAATCAACTAAATTTCAATGGACAGATGCTTGTGAGTGTAGTTTTCAGAAACTGAAGGATAGTGTCACACCCCGATCTCACTAGGGTGTGATGGGCACCCGACCCCGTAACCGGAGCTACTGACTCTTTCTACGTACAAATTTTTTTTTTTTTTTTTTGAAAACTCTACGTCAAGTATACATAGCAAGACTGCTGAAATATTCCGTTGTTGCTTTAGAATCAAATAAAATATGTGACTTGTACAAAACTTGTATCATGGTACAAGCACCGACTCACGAAACCCACGACTGTCGCAAAGTCTCTAACGTAATCGAAATCCTGGCACGTGTACTTCGACTCGGCTACACTCCGGAGCCAAATGGAGCTTGCCAACTTCGCCGGAACACCTTCTATGTTAACTTCAATCCGTACGGGTGTGTACACGCGGCATGAACGCGACCCCGAAGAAGAGAGGTCGGTACGAGTAATGTGCGAGTATGCAAGACATGAACAGAATAACATAGTAAGAGTTGTAGAGCATATTACGTGTAAAACGGTAACTTTTTGTGCGAGTAATAACTATATGGGAACATAGACAGTATCATAAGATAAAGGAGTAACCTGTACATGTGAGTGCCACTCAGGGCGAAGGCCATGCATGCCTAGATTTTTCCTTTTTCGAACACGGTGTTTTATTCTTTTGTGCATAGAAAACGATACTTTTCGGAAAACGGTACTTTTTCTCACGATTCTGACGTCGAATTCATCGGCTCTCCCACCCCTCTCCCCAACAGTATCCCAAGTATATCATATTATATATATATATCACAGAAACAGACGCCGCGTACGGCTCTCCCATAAATCCCGCGTCCGGGCATCCCGCGCGTCCGGATGATAAGCAGTGAATCGGTGGACACGAGTTGCCTCCCCATTCCCCACATATACAATGCACACATTTACATTCATCAATATCAGGTATTATATACATTATCATAATAACGAAAGATGCATGGGAGCCCAAGGAAAGGCTATAACGCTATCGGAGTGACGTAAGGTCGGTAACCTCCGATTTTATTATGAAATAACCATGGGCGCTTTATCTCGCCTTGAAGGAACTAGTAGTAAGGCGAGACAATCAATGGAGGTCAACATTATGAATAAACATGGAATAGAATCATAGTGTAGCATTTCATGTACCTTGGAACCCTTAGACATAAGATCATTCTCGTCATAGCCATCATAGTACCATTCTCATTTTTTTGACATCGTCATAGCCATTGAAAAACATAGCCTTGGCTATTATCGTCATATACCTTTCTTATTCCTGGCATCATTATTATCATCATAGAACTATGGTCGTCGTTTTAGTTAGTAGAACTTTCGATGTTATAAAGCTTGGTTTTTAAAGAAAAATTGAGTATTTTGGAAAAATACGGTAAACTTTTAGAAAAGAAAATCATGCGTTGGTCGAAGGTTTAGTTAAAACAACTACTAATTTGACGGAGGAACGATAACCAAAAACTTTTATTAGCTATAGCATGGAAATAAGCTTAATGTAACAATAAGAAGGGATTTGGGAATAGTGGGCCCGCCTCGGTCGAATGAGGCGGCGTACACAATTTACGTATAATACGTTTCATAATGTTGCTTATGGAAGTCTTAGGATGATCGGGTCTTATTCTTGCAAGTCCTAGGGTGTTTTGACCTTTCTTTCACTATTCAAGCACTTTTGGTTCAATGCCACTGAATGAATAGTAACTATTTTTCAATCTCGGATTTCTAGAGTTAGGGAAGTCCCCGAGGCGCGAAATCAAGCCTACACGTCTAAGACATGCCAAAGAAAGGAAATAAAGTCTTACATACCTCTTTCCGCTCCTTCTGCTACTCCAAATCCAAGCTGCAAATCCGCCAAAATCTATAATTTGGTCATATTTACCAAACCTTGATTAGTGTATTTAAAATTGGATTCTTAAGACGACACTTGGCTACCGAAATTTCGGCAGCATTTCCCCTATAAATGTGCCGTCCCCGAGATTCTAACTCGGCTCAATTCAACAACAACAACCCGAGAATGGAACTCAAATACAATATTAACAACAATGCTAACAATCTTAACAATATCAATAATCAATTCATAACATGTTCAAAACATTCCACCTCAAATCCTTCAACTCAATGTACGCAACAACATATATCTTTCTTCCGAATCCATAAACTATATCACCAATTCCATATTTCAACAACATCATTTTCATCAACTCAAGCGACTATACTAAAATCTCATTAGGTTCTAAATCAGCCCACAACAATTACGACTTCCATTTAAGTCATCGAACCTTCATTTTTATCACATAATCTACAACAATCAATGACCAAAATACCATATAAAATGGGTTCATTATATTTCACCCCAAACAGCCCCTACACGGCCTAGTCCTCAACATGCAAAATTTCCATGAAGTCCATTCATTTCTACATGCCAAACATGCACAAACCATCTATAACACAACAATCCAACATGCTAACTAATTTAGTTCATCACTTCCACATTATACTACATATACACGGCTACACCTCAACAAACAAGACTCCATGTTTTTCATTCATTTCTCCATACTACAACATATACCAAGCATCCATAACACCTAATAGAAGATTGGTTCTTACCTTTTCTCTTCAACTTTCCACTTGGCTTAGGATCATGAACTTGTGCAAATGAATGATTTTCTTGTTCCAATGAATCTTCCATGTTGTAGAGAGATGTTTCATTTACTTAGAATGCTAAGGGAAAATAATTTCCTTGCTTGTTCTCTCCATGGCCATGTTCGGCCAAGCCTTGGCCGAACACCCCCTCCTCTTTTTTTTTTGTTTCTTTCTTTCTTTCTTTCTCTCCACTCTTATAATTAAAAGATGAACTCCCTCATCTCTATATATAATTCTCATGATCATGTGAGGGGCACATGCCCCTCTCTTCATTTTTCTAGATTTTTCCTTTCTTTTCTTGAATTTTCTTAAATGCACAAAGATGACCACTTGTCTTATTTCATAAGCTTTGGTCCAACATGGCCTTTTCTTGAACACTTTGGTCCTTCAAGAACATTCTTGAACACTTTGTGAAATTACCATTTTGCCCCTAGCCTTCCACATAATTCCCATGATGCCACTTTGCGAATTTTCCTTTTTACCCTTAGCCTTTCTCAATATTTTCATACTAATGATGTTCATAAATAATATTCCTAACAGCTCGTTCATTAAAATTATTTAGAACATAATCTTGTCCTTAGCTTTTCACCATTGGCTCGGAATATTCTAATGTACAAAAATGCGAGGTGTAACATCCTTCCCCCCTTTTAGAACATTCGTCCTCGAATGTTCAACTAACTTGCTACGAGGGTCGTATAAGCACCTCGGGGGAGCTCCCTTTTCAAAGTTATTTTCCATTCTTCATATTAGCTCTTAAGCTATCCAATACCGTTCTCTTTGTCATATTCTTTCTCTTTATATACGTCCATTTTCTGGCGTCGCACTACTCAAGGTTCGTGCGAACTTCTCATATTACCTTGAACGTTATCCGAACTTCTATCCACTTAGTGTCGGTTTTCCCATCCTTACTAATTCACTTTAATGAGAGGTCTCAGTTGTAACCCAAGCATTCATACCAAACACACTACCGTATCAACTGTCTCTATCTCATCCTTCCATTTCTCTCACCTGCTTCCCCCTTTTTTGGGGCGCACCTATACCATTATCCATTCATACTTCATCTCATATCCTTATTCCCAATCTCAAGCTATAGTAGAATAATAACCGCTTACTTTGCAACACTTGTACCATTTATTCTTGCTGTCGCTCGAACTTCGGTACCTATACTCGATTAATGCCTTTTTGTACCGCAACTTCGGTTGCTGGGGTTCGCATGTCCACCGATACCGTCATATTTGGGATATCTTACACCTTCTTATATACATATGTATAATTACTATTAACTAGCCCACAATAATACGTCCAAACGCTGTTCAAGCCTATCCTAGTTCTAGGGCTGTGACACACTTTCTGTCTCTTTTCCGAACTACTCCACCTCATCTTACGCGTCCTCTTAAGGTCTCCACCCATCCATATATTCTTGTTTTCCTTAAGTCACTCTTAACTTCTCATTCGTCCTTTGCATCTTAATTTGTAGAGCTTTTGGTTCACTTCCCAGGGGGTCACCCATCATAGAATTGCTCTTACCTGAGCACGCTTAATCTCGAAACTTTACTGAAATTTGATGCCTTAACGCTGATATTTTCGCGTCTCCTTCCTCGTATACCCTTTATTACCTGATCTAGAGCCAACCGAAACTTTACAGCTTCCGAGACGTTTTCGTAATACGTCCTTTCTTTTACAATGACTGTTTTGCCCTTCTCTTTTCCCCGATGTCCACCTTCCGCCCGCATGTATGGCTATTTCCGTCCGGCGCCCGCCTCCAAATGTAACGAACAAGTATATTAATCCAGCCTCACCTCTTTTGACTTCCGTGTCATTCCTTGCATTTTTCCGCCGATGCGGGCGCCTACGGAATCGACGATTAATATAAGGAATCTTATTTCCTATGTCTTGGCTCTATCGCACAATCTAATGACGAGAAAGAAGGTCAACCATTCCTAAATGCCCCGTAGCCTCTCGTTTATAAATGTGGCCGGCTTCACACCCATAAACAGGGACTCTACCGGACACGACTTTACGACAACCCTTGGACCGACCTGCTCGATACCACTTTGTCACACCCCGATCTCACTAGGGTGTGATGGGCACCCGACCCCGTAACCGGAGCCGAGCGAACCCACTGACTCTTTCTACGTACTAATTTTTTTTTTTTTTTTTGAAAACTCTACGTCAAGTATACATAGCAAGACTGCTGAAATATTCCTTTGTTGCTTTAGAATCAAATAAAATATGTGACTGTACAAAACTTGTATCATGGTACAAACTGACTCCCGAAACCCACGACTCTGTCTGCAAAGTCTCTAACTGTAATCAGAAATCCTGGCACGTGTACTCTGACTCGGCTACACTCCAGGCCAAATGGAGCTTGCCAACTTCGCTGGAACATCTTCTATGTTAACTTCAATCCGTGCGGGTGTGCACACGCGGCATGAACGCACCCCAAGAAGAGAGGTCGTGCGGTAGTGTCGAGTATGCAAGACATGAACAGTAACAACATAGTAAGAGTTGTAGAGCATATTACGTGTAAAACGGTAACCTGTGCAGAGTAATAACTATATGGGAACATAGACAGTATCATAAGATAAAGGAGTAACCTGTACATGTGAGTGCCACTCAGGGCGAAGGCCATGCATGCCTAGCTTTTTCCTTTTTCTGAACACGGTGTTTTTATTCTTTTGTGCATAGAAAACAGATACTTTTCGGAAAACGGTACTTTTTACTCACAGTTACAGACGCCGAATTCATCGGCTCTCCCACCCCTCTCCCCAACAGTATCCCAAGTATATCATATTATATATATATATCACAGAAACAGACGCCGCGTACGGCTCTCCCATAAATCCCGCGTCCGGGCATCCCGCGTCCGGGATGATAAGCCAGCTGAATCAGGTGGACACAGTTGCCCTCCCCATTCCCCACATATACAATGCACACATTTACATTCATCAATATCAGGTATTATATACATTATCATAATAACAGATGCATGGGAGCCCAAGGAAAGGCTATAACGCTATCGGAGTGACGTAAGGTCGGTAACCTCCGATTTTATTATGAAATAACCATGGGCGCTTTATCTCACCTTGAAGGAACTAGTAGTAAGGCGAGACAATCAATGGAGGTCAACATTATGAATAAACATGGAATAGAATCATAGTGTAGCATTTCATGTACCTTGGAACCCTTAGACATAAGATCATTCTCGTCGCTAGCCATCATAGTACCATTCTCATTTTTTTGACATCGTCATAGCCATTGAAAAACATAGCCTTGGCTATTATCGTCATATACCTTTCTTATTCCTGGCATCATTATTATCATCATAGAACTATGGTCGTCGTTTTAGTTAGTAGAACTTTCGATGTTATAAAGCTTGGTTTTTAAAGAAAAATTGAGTATTTTGGAAAAATACTGGTAAACTTTTTTAGAAAAGAAAATCATGCGTTGGGGTCGAAGGTTTAGTTAAAACAACTACTAATTTGACAGTAGGAACGATAACCAAAAACTTTTATTAGCTATAGCATGGAAATAAGCTTAATGTAACAATAAGAAGGGATTTGGGAATAGTGGGCCCGCCTCGGTCGAATGAGGCGGCGTACACAATTTACGTATAATACGTTTCATAATGTTGCTTATGGAAGTCTTAGGATGATCGGGTCTTATTCTTGCAAGTCCTAGGGTGTTTTGACCTTTCTTTCACTATTCAAGCACTTTTGGTTCAATGCCGAATGAATAGTAACTATTTTTCAATCTCGGATTTCTAGAGTTAGGAAGTCCCCGAGGCGCGAAATCAAGCCTACACGTCTAAGACATGCCAAAGAAAGGAAATAAAGTCTTACATACCTCTTTCCGCTCATTCGCTACTCCAAATCCAAGCTGCAAATCCGCCAAAATCTATAATTTGGTCATATTTACCAAACCTTGATTAGTGTATTTAAAATTGGATTCTTAAGACGACACTTGGCTACCGAAATTTCGGCAGCATTTCCCCTATAAATGTGCCGTCCCCGAGATTCTAACTCGGCTCAATTCAACAACAACAACCCGAGAATGGAACTCGGCCACAATATTAACAACAATGCTAACAATCTTAACAATATCAATAATCAATTCATAACACGTTCAAAACATTCCACCTCAAATCCTTCAACTCAATGTACGCAACAACATATATCTTTCTTCCGAATCCATAAACTATATCACCAATTCCATATTTCAACAACATCATTTTCATCAACTCAAGCGACTATACTAAAATCTCATTAGGTTCTAAATCAGCCCACAACAATTACGACTTCCATTTAAGTCATCGAACCTTCATTTTTATCACATAATCTACAACAATCAATGACCAAAATACCATATAAAATGGGTTCATTATATTTCACCCCAAACAGCCCTACACGGCCTAGTCCTCAACATGCAAAATTTCCATGAAGTCCATTCATTTCTACATGCCAAACATGCACAAACCATCTATAACACAACAATCCAACATGCTAACTAATTTAGTTCATCACTTCCACATTATACTACATATACACGGCTACACCTCAACAAACAAGACTCCATGTTTTTCATTCATTTCTCCATACTACAACATATACCAAGCATCCATAACACCTAAGAGAAGATTGGTTCTTACCTTTTTCTCTTCAACTTTCCACTTGGCTTAGGATCATGAACTTGTGCAAATGAATGATTTTCTTGTTCCAATGAATCTTCCATGTTGTAGAGGATGTTTCATTTACTTAGAATGCTAAGGGAAAATAATTTCCTTGCTTGTTCTCTCCATGGCCATGTTCGGCCAAGCCTTGGCCGAACACCCCCTCCTCTTTTTTTTTTTGTTTCTTTCTTTCTTTCTTTCTCTCCACTCTTCTAATTAAAAGATGAACTCCCTCATCTCTATATATAATTCTCATGATCATGTGAGGGGCACATGCCCCTCTCTTCATTTTTCTAGATTTTTCCTTTCTTTTCTTGAATTTTCTTAAATGCACAAAGATGACCACTTGTCTTATTTCATAAGCTTTGGTCCAACATGGCCTTTTCTTGAACACTTTGGTCCTTCAAGAACATTCTTGAACACTTTGTGAAATTACCATTTTTCCCTAGCCTTCCACATAATTCCATGATGCCACTTTGCGAATTTTCCTTTTTACCCTTAGCCTTTCTCAATATTTTCATACTAATGATGTTCATAAATAATATTCCTAACAGCTCGTTCATTAAAATTATTTAGAACATAATCTTGTCCTTAGCTTTTCACCATTGGCTCGGAATATTCTAATGTACAAAAATGCGAGGTGTAACAGATAGGCTGACTTCGGCCCCGGTTCTGACACTTTCGGAAGGGCTGGAGGGCTATGTCTTCTATTGTGATGCTTCAAAAGTAGGGTTGAGTTGTGTGTTAATGCAGCACGGTAAAGTTATTGCTTATGCTTCAAGGCAGTTGCGAAAACACGAGAAAAACTATCCAACCCATGATCTTGAGTTAGCAGCGGTGATCCATGCATTGAAGATGTGGAGACATTATTTATATGGTGTTCACATTGATATTTATACAGATCACAAGAGTCTCCAGTATATTTTCAAGTAGAAAGAGTTGAAGTACGGCAAAGGCAATGGTTGGAGTTGTTGAAAGATTATGATGTTAGCATTCTATATCATCCCGGGAAGGCGAACGTCGTAGCCGATGCTCTTACAGAGATTATGGGAAGGCATGGTGTGAGGTTCACCAGAGAGAAGAGAGAGTTAGCTCGTAAGCTCCAGCTGTTAGCTAGCCTAGGAGTTTGAGTAATGGACTCGGGCAATATGGGAGTTACCATTCAGAATTCAGTTGTTTCATCACTAGTAATTGAGGTGAAAAAAATGCCAATACGAGGATCCCATATTAGTTCATTACAGAAATACACCTCCTCAGAAGAAGTTATCCTTTGAAATTTCTACAGATGGAGTTCTCAGATGTCGAGGCAGATTGTGTATTCCGGATGTTGCAGGATTACGCCATCAGATTTTAGAGGAAGCCCATTGTTCTCATTATTTTGTTCATCTGGGAGCGACGAAA
>NC_081343.1:26244551-26250292 GCF_029784015.1 Lycium ferocissimum
CTAGAAATGCTAGAAGTTCATGAATTCAATATTCTTGAGATATTTTTGGTAAAAGCTCTTCATAGTGATGATGATAATGATGATGATGATGATGGTGATTCCATAATAGAAATTGGGGGTTTACCAACTTTATGTCACCCCGATAGAGTTGTAATGTTTCCTTCGGATACATATGTATGTCATATATGTATGTAGCTATGTTGTGGCACCGAGCTTATATGGCTGGGTATGATATCTATTGCGCGCGCAACACTGCAGTTGGGTATGGAAAACATCGAGCCTTGTTATGGCAGGGTATGGATGACACAGAACCTACATGGTCGGGTATGGTATCATTATATGTATATGTATGGAATGTTTTCTTTAGAGAAAGATAATGTTTTCTTTAGAGAAAGATTGAGTAAGCATAATGAACGTCTTAAGAGGAATTATGAGGTATAAATGATTCATTTATCTTATGTTATTCTTCATGCTTTTATCATATTACTATGCATGCCTTACACACTCAGTACATGTTCGTACAAACGTCCTTTTGTTTATGGACGCTGCGTTCATGCCCGTAGGTAGACGGGGAGACAGACTCGACCCTTAGGCTGCTTCATTCGAGATTGCTTAGAAGAGCTCCATTTGATCCGGAGTTGCAGTAGTTGGTACTATTCTTTTATGTACATATATGGGCATGGCGGATTCCTGTCCCATCTTCATGATAGTACATACTCTTCGTAGAGGCTCGTAGACAAACGTGTATAGCTAGATATTGTCACACCCTAATTTTCGATAGGGTATGATGGGCACCCGACCCTTACCTAGGGCCGAGCGAACCCGCTGGCTATCGTAATACTCATAACCATCTTTGGGCCCACAAAACATAACATGCGCACGTAATGAAAATTTTTCGGAAAACAAACATGCCTTCCGTTTTTTCTCAAATCAAATAAAATGCTGGATCGTATGAAAAGACTGTAATATAAGGCACAATAGTACTTCGGCTTATATAGCCGCTTGCCAAACACATCGGTAGCGTAATGCATACAAACACACCGGCTTACATAGCCGCTTACAAAACAGACCCGACATATCATACACTCGACAACGTCTGCAAAGTCTCTACTAACATCTCGAGATACCATACAAGCACTCGGACTCGGCGGCATTAGGAAGACATGGAAGCGATCCATTTGGAACATCTTGCTAACATCACCTACTCATCCGTGGGTACACGTGGCATGAAACGCATTTGAAGAAAGGGGAGTCGATGCGGAATATGTGCGAGTATGTAAAGCATGCATACGAAAAATGAAATCATAACCTAAGTCGGGGGTACGGAAAGTGAGTATAAAAACCCAAATACCAAAGTACTTACATCCGACACACAAATCATACTACTTACTCATCAGAACGCATCATAATCTGTCATATGAAATAACATTAACCGATGTGGGATTTGCCTAGACCAATGTGGGATTTGCCACGTCATTGGGTTTGCCCCACCGTACGGTGAACAACTCATCATATCATCATACGTCGTCACATACCAAATGCGGTCCATAGGACCGGCGGACGAACGTGGTCGCCACCCTATCTGGCCACAACACGGCACTTAACACCAGAAGTTTCAAATCTCCGTACAACCCCGAACATAACACACCATCACAACATATCATAAGCCATATCACAGCATAACTCCATAAACGGAACTCGGCCCTATGGCGAGGTCTCGGGAACCGTAACACAGCATAACACCAGAGTATATCATAGTGCGCACGATCACATACCGGCCCGGGATCGGTGAAAGAAGTAACACGAAACGCACGCAGATCGTAAGTGACCACGCATATCGGACATCATCACGGACTCAAGAGAGTGATCAAAGCGAACCCTCTTTTTGAAAATCCAAAACCATAGTCAAATCAAGTTTTCTCCGAATCTCGCTCGGGACATATCAAATAAACTTCGAAACCGTTGTTACGTATCAAAATCATGGGCATAAAATCTTTATTTCCAACTCGACGGATAAATAAATAATCATGCTTGGGATCGGAAAAGTGGTCGTATTAAATCCCTTTTAAAAAAATAGGTCATTTAAAACCGACATAGAAAAGTCGCGGGACCCACGGACGAGCGTCAACCCAATCCAGGGCCCGCCTATAAAAATTTAAGTCCTTACTCGTCATGAAATCATTTGCGAAGAAATCAAAGCGATCCGAGCTCTCTCTTGAAAGTTACGGTCGTTCGTAGTTTCGAAATCGTTTAGGAACATATCTCTTTTGAAAACAAAACTCTTTTGAAACAAAATTCTTTTGAAAAATATAACTCTTTTGCAACCTTAGAAATTTAATCATACTAAAGACGTAAGGATCATAACTCGACCGCATTAAGGACACGAATATTAAGAAACATATAAGAATCGCTTACACAACATTTCAAACTCAATCATATCAAAGACATACGAACCATAGCCGACCATACTAAGGATACCAACATCAAAAGCAAATACAAATCACAAACATACTCGAAACTTAAGAATGGAGTTATCCCGAGACACAAATCATGTCATACCTTAATCCCGTCTAAGACATGCCAAAAGAAAAGAAGGGTAAGCTTCACATACCTCGATTGCTTCCTAAGCTAATCCAAACTCAAGTCTCGGCTTCTCAAAATCTACAATAAGGTCATTATGCATTAACCATTAGTCATAAGCATCGAGAGATCCAATTCCAAGTTCGCACTTTATTTACGAATTTTGGGCAGCATTTCCCCTATAAATGCAACAACCAGAGATTTCAACTCGCCCAAAATTCATCAACAACAATACCAACAAACATTCTAACAACATCAACCATTTATTCAAAACGCACTTTATCATCAACAACCTTCTTTCGCGCAATGCGTGACATTCGATTTACGTTCAAACCAACATATATAATCAATTCAATATCATTGCTCGCGTTCAAATACCAACCCAAAACCATTCAAACATGATTCAATAACATTTCCAACAATCCACAAAAATATTCAAACAATCCAAATAATATGCCATAGAACCAGAAACCTTCCCAACTCAACATGAACAACCATAACATATTTCTTCCTTCCAAATTCATAAACTTCAATAACAATCCGCACGTTAACAATATTATTCACTTAAATTCCAGAAACCATATTAAAATCACATTATCTTCTCTAAAAACTTAAAAACGACTCCAACTTCCATTTAAATCATTAAACCATCATTTTCATTATGGAATCCATATCAACAACAACCAAAATATTAAATAAAAATTAGTTCATCACTCCAACATAACCAACACCTACACGGCTTCACTTCAACATACCATATTTCATGAATTTCCACACACCACCACTGCTATAAACCATCAAAACATGTGAAAAGAGGATTAAAACTTACCTTCTTCAACATTTTCTTGTTCCCATGCTCCTCTAATTCCAAATGAAATTATATTCGTGACTATACGTGCCCGGACTTCGATTGGTACTTCATTACTTGAAATCTCACTCAAAATCCTCAATTGTTGTGATGTATATTTGCTCCCTTTGTTCTTTGAATTTTTTCACAAATTTTTGGAAGTTTTGGATGAAAAAAAATGAGATTTTAACCCTTAAAAACGGACTTTGAAGTCGGTTTTCTTGTGTGACTCTTGTAAGCGGTGCCACGGGAATCTTGTTTCTGCGTCGACGGTTCAGCTTGTAAGGTCTATAATTCTCTACTCCGATGTCCTATCAATGAACGGTTGGTTGCATTACAAACTAGACTCGACGAACTTCATTTTAGGACTTTGAACCACCTTAAAACTCCACATATACTATGAGATATGCGCCTCCAAAGTTAACTAAAATCCGTCCCGCGTTTCTCAAATTTTCGTCGAACTTATTTTCTTCAATTTGCTCAATCCCGAAATATTCCGAAATTCTCCACACATGATATTTATCACTTATTACACTAATAATGACCATGTTCCCGTGTTTCAAAATATTCTTTCCCGATTACGACTTACGAGATCGTAATTCGCCTTTTTTTTTTTTCGTTGTTACGTACTTTCCATGGCTTGTGCCTTTCAAAACATCTCATTACTACGATGAGGTACATGTAAAACTCATGCTCTGAAAACGCGGGGTATAACAGATATCTCTCAGCTTTGTCGGCTCATATTTTGTATATCATTTTGATAGCTTTGTCTGCTTGTGTATATATAGGCATAGTTAATGATGTTTATGTAAAGGTGCCTTAGTCTGATGGAATTTGTATTATTGATGCATGGTAATTATGAGTTAGCCATGTGGCTCACCTAGATATGATTATAAAAGTATGATGAGAGGTTCTCGGTGGATTAGCTCCGGGTGCCCGTCACGACCCTCCGGTTGGGTCGTGACAAAAGTGGTCCCTATTATTTGAGTTCTAATATTCCTAAATGGAAATTATTGGTGGATTTGACTAATTTAATCATAGTAGTTGATGATTTAATATCTAATAGGCTTAAATCTTCCATTTATGCTGATGAAACTGAAGGTTTGAAAGTTAGGGTTTATACCCAAATTCGGGGTTGGACTTGATTAACGAAATTGACCCAGTCTTTAATTTTTTTTAGCAATTGATTAGTAGGATTGAACTCTTAGAACGTTGAATTGCATATTTTACATTCAAAATACCCGTTTTACACTTGTGGGTCCGTTTCCCTCTTTCTCCATAGTTGAATTTGATTTGAAAGATAAGTATAGCAATATGGGTGTTGCTCTTCCTTATTTCTAATGTAGAACTCGATTATGAATGGAGGTGCTACGAAAGGGCAAGGCAGGGGTGTGATTGTTCATGGCACCTGCTCAACTACCAGGTTGGTTACGGCTTACCTTGTTGTTAGACTTCGGTTAGTAAAGCATACGTAGAGTTAGTAATTGTCGAAGACACCATGTTACGCCTTCAGGTATGAAATTAGGATGGATTACTATGGCTTTTTTCCTTGTTGTGATCTATATGGCTTTTTGCCACGTGTGTGATATTACACTTGATATTTAGTCGTCTTATCATGATTGTGAAATTGCTATCCCTCACTTATTAGGTATTATCTGGGATAGAGGAAAGAAATTTACTTTTTACTGATATCGAGAGGTGTGTCTATGTGTGGAACGATTGTCATTGATATACTCTTGTTGGCATTGATATCTTGCATGCATTCGTACACATTTATTAAACCGGGTTGCAAGTTCCGCAATATATATTGGACCGGGTTTCACGTTCCGTAACATATTTAGATCAGGTTGTACGTCGCAGCAGGTACATAGACTTCGCGGGTCCCCCATGGGCCATGACTGTCGAGGTGTGGAGGTATTCTGCTCGGAGTATGCGTGTATCATTGCATTGTATTGCATCTCTTGTACATTCATATTTCATTCACATCCAATTCTAGTTATGGTTATTTATGGTATTGCATAGTGAGCATGGACATTGACTTCCTAGTTAATTACTGATTTGAGATCATCGTGTACCTAATTAATACTTACTTGGGGATTGACGGACTCGAGAAGTAGAGACTTTCTTCTAGGCTATGTGTTAAAAGCTATGCATCCACAAAACAATGTATGGAAGGACCTGGTTGAGTACCAGTTCCCTTATGCAATGCAGTAAGTAAAAAAGGCACTAGCTTTACCGTGGAAAACTCCTTGCCCAAGGGATTCAAAACCACAACCTCCCCCAGTAGGATTTCAACTCCTACATGGCAACCCTT
>NC_081343.1:26250392-26269563 GCF_029784015.1 Lycium ferocissimum
AGACCTAAAAGAAGGGAGGTTTCATTTTAGGAACCCCCAAATAAGTCAGCTCCCTCGGGTCATCACCCTTTTAAAGCCTCGAAAAAGCCTCGAAACCCAAAATTCATCCAAACGAGGAGCCACGACTGCGTCATACTGAACTTCTAGAGCACGAACCGTCGGCGGGGTTGCTATCCGCGCCCCCACCTCGTTGGAACGGTATAATACCTACGTCCGGCCGACCCATGTAACCGATTCAAAGACTTGAGCCATCGCATCGGTATGCTCGAGCCGGCCCACTAGCGAGCTGACCGGCACCGCCGCTAGGCGGGGCCTGTATCTTTCGCGGCCTCACTAGGAGCCACTGGAGGGATGGGGTCAACTGCCGGCGCTACTCCTCTGCCTATGCCTCTACCTCCACCTCTTTCTTTAGCTGATGTCGCACGTGTTCTCGCCTTCTGCGTGAGAATGAAGGACAGTCAGATACCAATTTGAATCATCCAGATACCAATAGGAATCAAGTAGCATGAAAGAAAGAAAGAAAAGGAAATTTTTCTAGTGTCCGGTAGCCTCTCGAAGATAGGTATAGAAGTCTCTGTACCAATCCGTAAGACTCTACTAGACATGTCCTTGTACGACAAGATCTATGAACCTAAAGCTCAGACACCAACTCTGTCACGACCCAACCAGCCATGACTGGCACCCACACTAACTCCTAGTAGGCGAACCAATACACCTAACCATCTACGCATTCAATCCATTTTTATTTAACAAATTCATAATAGTAAAACACAAGATAAATCAATAATTATTCATGCCATAAAATAATAACGTAAATACGGAAGTCCTAGCTATTACAACCCCAAAATTTGAAAGTCACCGTACAAGGACTCTAATCCAAAATATGTCTAAGGAATGAAAATAGACATTAGATAAAGAAGATCTTCGGGCGGCCTGACATAGATAGAAGCTCACTCTAAATCCATCAGCGAACGGTCTCAACACTAAATAAGAGGTCGGAAAGAAGTCTCAGGACCACAATCTGCACTCAAAAGAATGCAGCAAGGTAGTATTAGTACAAACACTATGTATCGGTAGACATCATAGGCCGATTAAGATTAGTATCATGCATGAATCACAAAATCAATAAAATAGACAGACCAGTCAACAACACAATATCAAATAGCCCAACAACAAGTCAACTAAGGATAAACATAATCAAGTCATCCCATGATATCAAATCAAGTCAAAGGAAACAAACACGAAAATAAGTCTACCAACAATGACTGAATACACGTTGTACACACATGCTAACTGATGTCATTGCCAGGTAGTCATGACCTGCAAGGGACCCATGGTGTCTATGTACCACTCGTTCTGGATCCACTCCTCGGACCCGAGCTCATAACTTGGCTACATCCTCACCCCCGATCAAATATGCCTGTTCATATCTAGGCCTCATCCTCACCCCTGGTCAAATGAGCCTTTTTATATAGATTCATATTTATTGTCACATCGCTTTCATTAGTCAATTTTATCATTTTGTACATCAATCTCGCCAAGAAGATCATATTAGCTTCCCCTCACAACATCATCAACCTGTAGGTTCCAACATATCGAATAGTGGCATGAAGCCCACAAAATCACTCAATCAATAGCAGATAGGAATTTCAACCACACACATTATGCTTGAAGACTAGACATGCTTTCTCCTATTAATTCACAACACATACAATCAACTAATCAAACTCTAACTTAAGTAGACCGTAACCTACCTCAACTGTAAAGCTGGAACAATACAGATTACTCCACTATAGCTTTTCCTTTTCGTAAAGCCTCGAAACGCTCAAAGTCTAGGAATTAAGATGCATAATAAATTACAAACACTCTTGTCAACATTATCAATTCAATAAACACCCTTCCACCTTACTCATTTCTAATGGGTGAACGATCACTAGGTGCAAATCATCCTAACATTGACCTTAACAACCACAATTATCAATTCATGAGGCTATTTAATCAAATTATCTCATACAAACAGTTTCTATGGTCAAGCTACCATTTTTATGAAACCCTAAGTCTCAAATCACTTAGTTCATGCCTCTAATGGTTCAATTCTTGACTAGAAAGTGATAACCCAAGATATTAGATGAATAACACTCAATAATATTCATAACCCACCAAAAATTGAAAGTCTATTAAGTTCTAGGGTTAATATTCCCAATTCACCATTGTAGACCCATAAAAGGGATGATAATCATAGAGATGAAAGCGTAATAATAGAAGGAATGGTTGAGACTTACCT
The DNA here is from genome assembly GCF_029784015.1 of Lycium ferocissimum. Classification (NCBI taxonomy): domain Eukaryota; kingdom Viridiplantae; phylum Streptophyta; class Magnoliopsida; order Solanales; family Solanaceae; genus Lycium; species Lycium ferocissimum. Next base: position 26,252,677 of record NC_081343.1, read on the forward strand.
CTCAAGAATATTCTTACCCACCAAAAATTGAAAGTCTATTAAGTTCTAGGCTATGATTCGGCTATTTGATCTCTATGTACTTGAGTTGTTATTCTTGGACTGTGTGGTGTTTATACTTGATCTAAAACATGTCTATTCTTCAGTCTCTTCTATTATATATGTTAGCTAACTATTATCGGCATATGATGCCTACTCAGTACATGTTGTTTGTATGATGCTACCTTGCTACACGCCTTTTTGGAGTGTAGAGTGTGTGACAGGTTCTATTTCTGATCCTCGAGAGTGTTTTCCCGAGATGGTGTTATTGGAGACTTAGGGTGAGCTACTGCCAGATCTGCAGCCCGGGTTTCCATTCTTCGAATACTTGTCCTCTACTTCTAGAGAGTATTCTGTTTGATGTTTTGAGCCTTGTATGGCAACATTAAGATAGTTCTTGTTATATATTCAGACCTATGTGTTTATTAGTAGCTCTTGTATGGACTTATACCAAATGCCTTGGGTATAATATGTATTACGCACTTATTCTCTTAAAATTGATAATGAGATTTATTATTAATTACATTGTTCTTATGCATTTATAGTTTGTATGTTGGGTAAAGGAAACGGTTCGCCTACCAAGGTGGGAAGTGGTAGGTGCCCGCATGACTAAGCGATTTTGGGTCGTGACACTCCTGGTCTTTTCATCATATCTGCAGAAGTTTTGTCTAGAGCATTAAATGCTTTGTTTGAACATTCAAAGTTTATAGGTTATAGGATGCCTAACTGGAGTTCAGCACTGAATCTTCTTGTTTATGTAGATGATACCATAATTTTCTCAACTGCAGATAAAACTCATTTCAGCTTATCATGGATAATCTTCAAGAATATGAAAAGGCATCTGGACAAATGAACAATAAAAGAAAAAGTTCCTTCTATATGTACAAGAAAGCATCAAATGAGCTAATTCAGCAGGTGGAAGCAGGAACAGGTTTTGTCAGGGGACAATTTTCTTTTACATATCTTGGCTAATTTCCTAAAGAAGGTCAAGGATAAGCTACAAAACTAGAAAGATAAGATGTTGTCCTATGGTGGAAAAGCAGTGTTAACCACAAGTGTCTTAGAAAGTGTTACACCTCAGAAAATTTTTGCGTCGTTCATATCGTAAGTTGGTTAATGTAAGCTCGGGAATGAGACCATCCGTGAAAAATGATGGAAAAATTGAGTCCCTACAATAATTCCCTTTGGATGAATAGTAACTCGGATGAACAGTAACGCGGGGTGAACAGTGACGGATGAACAGTAAAATCATAAAATTAAAAACGAAAAATCTGATTGTTTCAATCATTGTTTTACCCCTCTCTCACCCCTAAACTCTCTCTAAACTCTCCCAAAACCCTTCTCTTCATAATCCTAAGGTTCCAAGGCCAAAATCAAGTGGAAACAACCAAATCTTCCATCAAGAAAGTTGGAAACTACAAGAGTAGCAAGCCTATGGTATTATATAGTGATTGAGGGTGAAGTTGTACTGATTCAGCCATGGTTTTTGGATTTTATGCACTACTTAAGGTATGTGTGATACCCTTTTGGTTATGTTTTAGCTTAATTTGATGTTGGTAAAGTTGTTTGAGGCCAAACACCGCAAGACTACATCGAAATAAGTTAAGTTAAGCCGCTGTTTTGTAGGGGCTGTTTTGAATGTTTAAATATGACTTCTAATGGCTGTAAATTAGGGATTATAACCTGAATATATATTGAGACTACGGTTATTGGGATTATTCATGTGTTAGTTGGAAAAAAATGGAGAAGAAAATATATGAAATCTACGAATAGAAAGTAAAGGATGAGGCGTAGGGATATGGATTGTTTTGGAATACATTTTAAGGATATTTTGAGATAAATATGATATGGTAAATATATGCATAATGTTATGAAGGGTGTGGACTGAATTATGAAAGGTGAGTTGGGTTTGAATGACGCTTTGTTATTCGTTAAACGAGCTTGCCGCTCGATATGATTCTTAAAGTAATCGAAGAGGTTTATATTAGATTATATTGTAGTTGTTGCAATAGTTGGTTGTTGTTTTTGTTGTTGGGCTATTGATGACCTTTGGTGTCTTTTGGGATGTAGTATAAACAGGGGAAATGCTGCCCGTTTTTTTCCGTCGGATATAAGATTAGTGAAATACGATAGTCATGACCTTATATGTTGACGAAGATATCATTTCATTTATTGTAGACGCAAGAGGATTATGTTAAGTTTGGTTGTGGATTGAGAAGGAGATTATCCAGGTATGTTAAGGCTATCCTTTCTTTCATTTTGCCATGATCCTTATAATATGAACGAACGAACATATGAACAGACTCCCATATTACTCTACTCTTAGAAGCATTAGGAGTACTCTAATCTTTGATGTTCCTGTACCTCTTTTACGATTATTCCTTCTGTTCACGGGTCTTGAGATTACGTATGTTGATGATGTTAGCTCAAAGATATTTATCGGAGGTAGCACGACTTTATGTCACTCCGAGAGTTCTAGTTATTCATCTTATTTATGCATTGCATTTATTTATACATATGCACATTGACCCATGAACAGAATTCGTTATATATGCGTATATTATATGTATATGGGGTATGGGGAAAGGGATAGGCGTTATATACGCATTACCACCTGATCAGCTGGTACACAGTGATGATGATGGTATATGGATCAGGCCGTACGTTCCTCGGCACTAACATAAGGGATATGGATCGGGTTGTACGTTCCATAGCACTAACAGTTATATTATGACCTATGCATAGCATACGGCCTTAGAGGCACTTTCAGTTATATAGAGTTATGGAGATATTTACAAATGTTAGTCACAGATGTATTCAGATATTCAGATTAGCTTTCATGTTTCAAATGTCTCTCATATTTCTTATGTACTTGATGTTCTTATGCCTTACATACTCGGTACATTATTCATACTGACTCCCCTATTGCCTGAGGGGGGGAGGGATTGCGTTTCATGCCCGCTAGTATCTAAACATATAGGTTGGTGATCCATCTAGTAGGATGTAACTCGGCGGTTAAGATTGTTGCACTCCATTTGCTTTGAAGATGCCAGGGGTCAGCATGATTATATATGCATGGGTATGGCGGGGCCTTGTCTCGGCCACGTTATGTTATGTTTTCCAGTAGAGGCTTGTAGACAGTTATGTACAGTCAAATAATGTTCAGTCCTGTTGTTTCATATATTGTCACACAGATGATCATGTGTCACGACCCAACCGGAGGGCCGCGACGGGCACCCGGTGCTAACCCACCCGGGCAGCTCTTAACATACTTACACATTACATCTAGATGAGCCACATAGCTAAATCTACTTTTCATTCATCATCATACTAACCTCATTGGGCGACATTTCATATATATAATCATTAACAACTATGCCCGTATAAATGTACATAAGCCGATGAGGCTAACAGAATAATATCCCAAAATATAGGCCGGCAAGGCCAAACACATCTAACCATATACACATGTCTACGAGCCTCTAAGAAGAGTATGTCATATCATATAGGCGGGACAGGACCCCGCCGTGCCCATGAATATGTACACAAAAGAATCTATACCAAAAGTTGTGGCTCCGAATGAAATGGAGCTCCGCTATGTAGTCCCTGAATAATGAAGCTATGAATCAAGTCTGTCTCCCTGGCCACCTGCGGCATGACGCAGCTTCCACAAACAAAAGGACGTCAGTACAATGAATGTACTGAGTATGTAAAGCATGATCAACATCAATATGAAAGCATAATAGACAACATATGAAATAGCATAGGATGGGAGTTAATAGTATCATTGTCATAACATTTACTTGCTTTTCATAGGGACATTCCATTTCTATTGCGTATCCGTATTTATTTACCTTTCGTATCCATTTTCGTATTCGTATTCATATTTCCATTCATACTCATATTCATATCATATACATATCATTTACACATCATATACATTGCATATACATAGCCTTCACATAGCATACCCGACCATGAAGGTTCGGTGTCTCACATACACAGCCTACCAAGGCTAAATTTATACATACCTGGCCCTACCAAGGCTCAGTGTTATCCGTACCCAACTGCAGTGGTGCGCGCGCATTATATATATACATATCTACTATATTCTACCCGGCCATATAAGCTCGGAGTTTCATAATAGCCACACATGGGCACATATGCATATAAGCTCATAAGCACCTTTAGCATCATTTCTATCGTCGTTCATTACATCTATCCCTAGAGGATTTCTCATCATATAAGGAACTTAGTACAATCGTAACATATCGAGGATCATGAGCTTAATAGCTTTTAGAGATAGAATCATCTAGGGGATATCATAGACTCATAGAAGAATGGATAGTTGGCCAAAGAACCATGCCTTATGAAAGAAGGGTTAGCCTTACATACCTTTCCGTTCAACTATTCTATCACTTGCACGTTCTCCTTCAATGCTCACGTTTCTACCTTCATTAGAGTTATACTATCATTAGGAAATCGATGACTTAGCATACATGACTAAAGCTAGAGAAAATTGGACAACATCTCCTTTATTTATACGACTTCCCCATATCATATATCAACTCCCAAACATCAATAATAACATTCACAACATCATCACAATAGCCGTTATTCACCTATATTATCCTTACTTCTCAATTCACTTCCAATCATCCATATTCATGGTCATATCATACGATTACGTTCATTCATATACAATGTCGATTCCATGTTCTCAATATCATTTATAACATGATTATAATCATAATGGATCAAAAATCATAACTCAAGAATCATAACTCAATCCAAACATTTACTCAAAAGTGACACTATTTCCACATTCATGACCCATTTCTATATCTTTTTGCAATCCAAGTGTTTCAACTTTCAAATACCTTAAACAACATGGAAATATCATAAACCTTACCTTAGATGGTGTAGGAATGAACCTTGGGTGCAAACACCTCACTTGAGCAAAACCCTAGTTTCACCTTCACTTGGATTCTTGTCTTGGATGAACTTTAATGGGTTTCTTATACTTGATTCACTTGGTTTGATGAAGTTGAACACTAATTTCTCTTGAAATCTTGTGGGCGTATAATGCCAGTTAATCCGAACTCGTTCTCGTCGACTCGTTTGATCTCCAATCCTTATGGAACCTTCTTGACACTTGTTTATCACCTCATTAGCAATCTAAGGGACGTTATAACTCTCCTGTAAAACACCATTAAATCATCATTAACTTGTTAGTCGTAAATCTCTTCTGATAGTTATCGTATGCCTTGCCTACTCTTGGCAAACTTTCTCGTCTAACATCGAATGTCTTTGAGATCTTACTTAGGGTCTTCAAATGTCATTCCTTACTTATTGCAATATCGTATACTTCTTGCTCTCATTAGTCTATTCACTGTGCATCAACGGAAAATTTTTCGAGGTGTAACATTCTTCCCCCCTTAAGAACATTCGTCCTCGAATGTTAAGTCCTCGGGGATTCTATAAAAATTTTGCCAGAGTTTTCCCTGTAATATGGCACTACCATCCTGTCACAATAGCCCATAATAACAATGCCTCACAGGGCCACAACATAATAGTAAAAGAATTTGGCCACACACGACCCAAATGCATAAAAAGAAAAACATACATACCTTATGATCTTGATGTCTCATCTTGGCCCTCTTCCGGGGGCTGAAATAAGTGCGGATACTTGGATTTCATATTTTCTTCTGCTTCTCATGTCATCTTTTCTCGATTATTATTTCTCCACAAAACCTTAACTGAGGCCATATCTTTGTTTCTAAGCCTCCGTACTTGCCTATCTAATATGGCAATAGGTACGTCTTCATAATTCAACTTTTCTGTCACTTGAACATCATTTACTGGAACGATCCTAGTAGGATCTCCAACACATTTACAAAGCATCAAGACATGGAAAACTGGGTGAACTGACTCCAAATCAGGAGGTAGATCTAATTCGTAAGCCACTTTGCCTATTTTGCGCACAATCTCATAAGGCCCAATGTACAGGGGACTAAGCTTTCCCTTTTTGCCAAATCTCATTACACCCTTCATTAGTGACACTTTTAAGAATACCCAATCTTTTACTTGGAACTCTAAGTCCCTTCGACGATTATCCGCATAGGACTTTTGACGACTTTGGGCTGCTAATAACCGATCTTGTATGAGCTTAACTTTTTCTATGGCTTGCCGGACCAAGTCCGGCCCTATCAATTTAGTCTCTCCTACCTCAAACCACCCAATTGGAGATCTACACTTTCGCCTATATAAAGCCTCATACGGTGCCATTTGAATGCTAGAATGATAACTATTATTGTAAGCAAACTCAATGAGTGGTAAGTGTTCATCCTAATTACCTCTAAAATCTAACATACATGCCCGTAACATATCCTCAAGAGTCTGAATGGTACGTTCAGCTTGTCCATCAGTCTGCGGATGAAATGTCGTGCTAAGGCTCACTTGAGTCCCCAAACCCTCTTGGAAGGACTTCCAGAAATTATCTGTAAACTGAGTTCCTCTATCTGAGATAATTTACACTGGAACACCATGGAGCCGCACTATCTCTTTAACATAAAGCTTTGCATACTCTTCTGCCACATACGTAGGTCTGACTGGTAAGAAATGAGCTGACTTCGTAAGTCTATCCACAATAACCCATATAGAGTCAAACTTACGTCGAGAACGGGGTAAGCCTGTAATGAAGTCTATGTTAATTACTTCCCGCTTCCAAGTTGGGATTTCTATAGCTTACAACAATCCGCCCAGCTTTTGGTGCTCGATTTTCACCTGTTGACAATTGGGACATTAAGCTACAAATTCTACTACATCTTTCTTCATCCCATTCCACCAATATATAGACTTAAAATCATGATACATTTTTGTTGCTCCGGGGTGGACAGAATAACGAGAACAATGGGCTTCTCTCAATATTTGGTGGCGTAAACCTGCCACATCAGGAACACATAATCTGCCTCGACATTAGAGAACTCCGTCTCCTGCAACCTCAAATGATGACTTCTCCTTTCGAGGGAGCGTATCTCTGTAATGCATTAGCATGGGATCTTCATATTGTCGCTCTTTCACTTCCACTACCAGCGACGAGACTGCTGAATTCTGAATGGTAGTTCCCCTGCTACTTGAGTCCACTACACGAACTCCTAGGCTCGCTAACTGCTGGAGCTCATGAGCCATTTCTCTTTTCTCTGGTTGTACATCACACAAAATTCCCATAGATCTACGGCTAATAGCGTCAGCCACAATATTTTCCTTTCCGGAATGATACAAAATATCGACATCATAATCTTTTAGCAACTCTAACCATCGTCGTTACCGCAAATTCAACTCCTTCTGCTTGAAGATATACTGAAGGCTCTTATGATCTGTGTAAATATCCACATGAACGCCATACAAATAATGTCTCCACATCTTTAATGCATGAATCACTGCAACCAATTCTAGATCATGAGTTGGATAATTCTTCTCATGTTTCTGTAATTGCCTTGAAGCATACGCAATCACCTTGCCATGTTGCATCAATACAAAGCCTAGCCCAACGCCTGAAGCATCGCAATAAAAAACATAACCTTCCAATACTTCTGGAAGTGTTAGGACTGGCGCATAAGTTAATCTATCTTTTAACTCTTGGAAACTACGTGCACAAGCATCTGTCCATTGAAACTTTGCTGATTTCTGGGTCAGCTTTGTGAGAGGTGCAGAAATAGAAGAGAAACTTTCAACAAATCTCTTGTAATAACCTGCTAAGCCTAGAAAGCTACAAACCTCCGTAGGAGTTGTGGGCCTTGGCCAAGTCTTCACGGCCTTAATCTTTTGGCTATCTACCCGAATACCATCGGCTAAAATAATGTGCCCCAGAAATGTCACTGAGTTCCACCAAAATTCACACTTAGAAAATTTTGCAAACAACTCTCGAGTTTGAAGAACCCTCTAGACATAGACGCAAATGATCCGCATGTTCTGCTTCGGATCTAGAATACACCAAGATGTCATCGATGAATACAATCACAAATAAATCTAGGAAGGGTTTGAACACATTGTTCATCAAATCCATAAATACTGCCGGTGCATTAGTTAGCCCAAATGACATCACCCGGAACTCAAAATGGCCATATCTTGTTCTGAAGGTTTGTCTTAGGGATATCTTTCTCCCTAACTCTCACTTGATGATACCCGGATCTCAAATCTATCTTGAAAAAACATTTGGCACCTTGTAATTGATCAAATAAGTCATCAATATTCGGAAGAGGATATTTATTCTTAATCGTCACCTTATTCAGTTGCCGATAATCAATGCACATTCTCAAGGAGCCATCTTTCTTTCGGACAAACAATACGGGTGCTCCCCACGGGGATGAACTAGGCCTAATAAAGCCTTTCTCAAGCAAGTCTTTCAATTGCTCTTCAACTCTTTCAGTGCGCGGGAGCCATTCTATAAGGAGGAATAGATATAGGCTTGGTGTACGGCAACACATCAATAGCAAAATTAATCTCCCGCTCGGGAGGGAGGCACGAAGCTCTTCCGGGAATACATCCGGAAACTCATTCACTACGGGAACTGACTGAAGAGTCGGCGGTTCAGCTTCTACATCTTGAACTCGAACTAGATGATAAATGCAACCTTTTGTGATCATTTTCCTTGCCTTTATATAGGAAATAAACCTACCTTTTGGTGACGCAGTATTTCCTTTTCATTCTAAAACTGGTTCTCCTGGAAATTGAAAGCGAGCCATTTTCATTCTACAATCAACATTGGCGTAGCAAGAAGCCAACCAATCCATGCCCATAATAACATCAAAATCCACCATTTTTAACTCATGCTAGTGAATCATAGTATGATGGTCACAAATCAACACTACACAATATCTATACACTCGGCTAGCTATTACCGACTTCACCAACGGGTGTAGACACCTCAAAAGGTTTGATCAACTCCGATTTGACTCTAAACTGACCTGCAATATATGGAGAAACATATGAAAATATGGAGCCCAGATCGATCAAAGCATATACATCATGAGAAAATACCGATAATATACCTGTGACAACATCAGGAGAAGACTCAAGATCTTGGCGTCCGCCAAAGCATAAATACGGTGCTGAGGACCGCTAGAACTGGGGACTCTCCCCCTGCTTCTACCATGGCCGACTGGCGCATGTGAACCTGGCCCCATAGGGCGTATAGATGATGAGGATCCGGCTATCGACCTTGAAGGCTGGGTCCTACATGTGCCACCAATTGAGGGGCAAACACACATAATATGGCCTGGTCGACCATATGAATAGAAAACCTCGGAGCCCAATTGGAACTGACCCCAATGTAACTTTCCACACTGGGAACATCGTGGTACGGGGGGCCTCGCCTGACCCGAATCACCCCTGAATTAAGATCCCGAAAAGCTCTGACTCGGCCCGGGATGAGTAGATCTATCAAATCTCTGGCCTGAAAATCGTGGAGGCGCACTAATCATAGAATGGCCTGAATGCCTCGAAAACTGCTGTCTGTGCCCGCCTCTATACTCACTCATCGGACCCGAAGATCTAGCCCTCTTGTTATACCCTCTATCATGCTCACGTTCACTTCTTTATTGTTGTAGGCTTTCTTCTAAATTATGAGCATGGGCTTGAATGCGTGAAATATCCATATTGTCCTGAAGGGATGCAGTCAAGCATCTATCCATCAAATATGGCCCTTTCTTTCACAAGCCGGTGCACTCGGTCACCCATATCCGCTACCATGGTCGAAGCATACCTAGCCAAAGAATTGAAGCGGAGACTATACTCTAGAGCACTCATGCTTCCTTGCCTCAAATTCAAAAACTTGTCGGCTCTAGCTCGCCAAACTTCTGGAGGCAAATAATGTCGGAGAAATGCATCTACAAATTCTTGCCATACCGGAGGAGGTGCATTGGCTCCCCGTGAAGCCATCCAAACCATATACCAATGAACCGCAACATCCCTCAATCTATAGGACGCTAACTCTACCGATTCGGTGTCCGAAGCATGTATCAACCGAAGCGTCCTCAACATACCATCAATAAAATTCTGAGGGTCCTCATCCGACTTTGATCCAAAGAATTTCGGAGGGTTCAAACTAATGAAATCACGGGCCCTTGCACTAACAGCCCTATCACCTTGCCGTACTTTGCCACTAAGTACGAGCGGTAACCAATTTTGTAAGCAAATGAATGGCTTCTTTTACATCTTGGCCTGAAGCATTCGGTAAAGGAACTAGAGGTGCTAGAGCTAGGGCTAAGATCCCTCACGCTCCTCTAAAATAGGTACTGAATGGGAGGACTGAGATTGAGCCGCATTCTGGGACTCACTTTCCTCTACGATCGGTGGCGGTGCTCTTTCAGCCCGCTGTTCTGCCACTGTTTTACCCTTTTGGGTTGTCGTAGCCTTTCTTTTTACAGGCATTTCTGAAATACATAATACACGCGATTAAGGAATAAGAAGTTTCTTATATCATAGCTCTATCGCACGATTCTTATGAAGAAAGAAGTTCATTCATTCCTAAAATGCCTACAGCTTCTTTTTTCTAAGTATGGCGCGCAACACACCCATAACCAAGATTCTACTCGACACGGCTGTAGACACACCCTAGGACAGAACTGCTCTGATACAACTTTTGTAACGACCCAGCCAGAGGGCCGCGACGGGCACCCGGTGCTAACCCACCCGGGCACCTCTTAACATATTTTCACATTACATCTAGATGAGCCACATAGCTAAATCATATACATAGCTAAATCATACTTTTCATTCATCATTATACTAATCTCATTGGGTAACAATTCATTTATATCATCATTAACAACTATGCCCATATAAATGTACATATGCCGATGAGGCTAACAGAATAATATCCCAAAATATAGGCCGACAAGGCCAAACACATCTAACCATATATACATGTCTACGAGCCTCTAAGAAGAGTATGTCATATCATATAGGCGGGACAAGACCCCGTCGTGCCCATGAATATGTACACAAAAGAATCTATACCAAAAGCTGTGGCTCCGAATGAAATGGAGCTCCGCTATGTAGTCCCTGAATAATGAAGCTATGAATCAAGTCTGTCTCCCTGGCCACCTGCGGGCATGACGCAGCGTCCACAAACAAAAGGACGTCAGTACGAAGAATGTACTGAGTATGTAAAGCATGATCAACATCAATATGAAAGCATAATAGACAACCTATGAAAGAGCATAGGATGGGAGTTAATAGTATCATCGTCACAACACTTATCATCGTCATAACACTTACTTGCTTTTCATAAGGACATTCCATTTCTATTGCGTATCCGTGTACGTATCTGTATTCATTTACCTTTTGTATCTATTGTCGTATTCGTATTCATATTTCCATTCATACTCATATTCATATCATTTACATATCATTTACACATCATATACATTGCATATACATAGCCTTTACATAGCATACCCGACCATGAAGGTTCTGTGTCTCACATACCTGGCCCTACCAAGGCTCAGTGTTATACATACCTGGCCCTACCAAGGCTCAGTATTATCCGTACCCAACTGCAGTGGTGCGCACGCATTATATATATACATATCTACTATATTCTACCCGGCCATATAAGCTCGGGGTTTTATAATAGCCACATATAGGCACATATACATATAAGCTCATAAACTTCTTTAGCATCATTTATATCATCGTTCATTACATCTATCCCTGGAGGATTTCTCATCATATAAGGAACTTAGTACAATCGTAACATATCGAGGATCATGAGCTTAATAGCTTTTAAAGATAGAATCATCTAGGGGATATCATAGACTCATAGAAGAATGGATAGTTGGCCAAAGAACCATGCCTTATGAAAGAAGGGTTAGCCTTACATACCTTTCCTTTCAACTATTCTATCACTTGCACGTTCTCCTTCAATGCTCACGTTTCTACCTTCATTAGAGTTATACTATCATTAGGAAATCGATGACTTAGCATACATGACTAAAGCTAGAGAAAATTGGATAGCATCTCCTTTATTTATACGACTTCCCCATATCATATATCAACTCTCAAACATCAATAATAACATTCACAACATCATCACAATAGCCTTTATTCACCTACATTATCCTTACTTCTCAATTCATTTCCAATCATCCATATTCATGGTCATATCACACGATTACGTTCATTCATATACAATGTCGATTCCATGTTCTCAGTATATTTATAACATGATTATAGTCATAATGTATCAAGAATCATAACTCAATCCAAACTTTTACTCAAAAGTGACACTATTCCAACATTCATGACTCATTTCTATATCCTTTTGCAATCCAAGTGTTTCAACTTTCAAATACCTTAAACAATATGGAAATATCATAAAACTTACCTTAGATGGTGTAGGAATGAACGTTGGGTGCAAACACCTCACTCGAGCAAAACCCTAGTTTTGCCTTCACTTGGATTCTTGTCTTGAATGAACTTTAATGGGTTTCTTATACTTGATTCACTTGGTTTGATGAAGTTGAACACTAATTTCTCTGGAAATCTTGTAGGAGAAATGTAGAGAGATATTATAGAGAGAAGTGGTGTGAAGAGGGAAATGAAATGAAATAAGACTTGGTCCCTTATTAAATACACAAATCTGTCCCGACCATATTCTACGGACCAACATACGGTCCGTATAATTTATACTGACCGTATGTCTGGATGTAGATTTTGTCCAAAGAGGGGTGACATTCTGGACTGATTATACGGCTGAACATACGGTCCGTATGTTTTATACGGCCAGTATGTTTGGCCGTATAATGCCCAGTTAATCCGAACTCGTTCTCGTCGACTCGTTTGATCTCCAATCCTTATGGAACCTTCTTGACACTTGTTTATCACCTCATTATCAATCTAAGGGATGTTATAACTCTTCTCTAAAACATCATTAAATCATCATTAACTTGTTACTTGTAAATCTCTTCTGATAGTTATTGTATGTCTTGCCTTCTATTGGCAAACTTTCTCGTCTAACATCGAATGTATTTGAGATCTTACTTAGGGTCATCAAATGTCATTCCTTACTTATTGCAATATCGTATACTTCGTGCTCTCATTAGTCTATTCACTGTGCATCAACGGAAAATTTTTTCGAGGTGTAACATCATGACAGCCTTGTTGGCTCATATAGTATGTCTAGTATACTCACACAGATGAGTCTTTCAGATTAGTTGTCATATGCATGTTCCTCATGAGTCTATTTAGTATCATATGATGTTCCTACTGGCCACCTATGTTTATGTTGATGTCCCAGATGCATGTCAGATGGTGCTTGACTAGTACGGTCAGGTGCCCGTCATGGCCCTCCAGTTTGGGTCATGACAAAAAGCATCCCTATCTGTTTCCTATCTACTGTTAGAATCCAAAATGTGTTATTGAAGAGTTGCATAAGATTTTTGCAAAGTTCTTTTGGAATAACAAAGAAGAAGGAAGAAGCAGGCATTGATCAATATGGTTGAACATGTGTTTACCAAAGCATGAAGGAGGACTGGATTCAGGTCTATTTTTGACATTTCCAAAGCTTTGTGTGCTAAAATTTGATGGAAATTTAGGACCTCTAGTTCTTCATGGGCTAACTCTATGTGGAATAAGTAGTGCAATAAACAGATTCCATAACTGGTGCAATGGAGAGGGGGTTCTCAAGTTTGGAAGATGATATTAGAAGCAAAGGACAATATTAAGCAAGAAATATGGTGGGAACCAAAGAATGGTAGTTCAAATGTGTGGTTTGACAATTGGACTAAACTGGGTGCTCTCAGTTTTGTTATGCCTCAGAACTGGCCCGACAATGAAAATTTTTAAGATATTTCAGAACTGATGACAGAAGGAGGTTGGAATATTGAAAAGCTCATGCAACTGTTTCCACAAAGGGTTAGTGCATCATATAACTCATGAAATTGATATTAAGTATGTCTCTAATGATTGGGACACACCATGGTAGATGGTTATTAGTTCAGAAAAATTTATAGTTGGGAGTGCATGAGAACTTGTCACGACCAAACAGTAGGGCCATGACGGGCACCCGGAACTAACCTACCAAGCACCTCTCATCATACTTCCACAATCATATCTAAGTGAGCCACATGGCTAACTCGTAATTTCTATGCATCGATAATACAAATTCCATCGAACTAAGGCACTTTTATATCAACATCATTAACTATGCCCATATATATATACACACAAGCCGACAAGGCTATCAAAATGATATACTACATATAAGCCCACAAGGCTGCGAGGTGTCTAGCTATACACAACTGTCTATGAGCCTCTACAAAGAGTATGTGACACCATAAAGACGGGACAGGGCCCCGCCATACCCATATAAATACATAAAAGAATAGTACTAATGGCTGCAACTCCGAATCAAATAGAGCTTCTCTAGGCAATCTCTGATGAAGCAGCCTAAGGGTCGAGTCTGTCTCCCTGTGCATCCACAAACAAAAGGATGTTAGTACGAACAATGTACTGAGTATGTAAAGCATAAGTAGTAACATGATAAAAACATGAAGGATAACATAAGATAGAAGAGCCATTTATACCTCTTGAGGCGTTCATCATACTTACTTACCCTTTCTCTAAAGAAGACCATCCATACATATACATACATCCATACATATACATATAGTAATACCATACCCGACCATATAGGTTCGGTGTCATCCGTACCCGGCCATAACAAGGCTCGATGTTATCCGTACCCAACTGATCAGTGGTGTGCGCGTAATAGATATCATACCGGGCCATATAGGCTCGGTGTCACAACATAGTTTCTATATATATATATATATATATATATATATATATATATATATATATATATATATATATATATATATATATATATATATATATATATATATATAAATGCACAAGTAAAAGTAACATCATCATCCTCATCACGATATCTTTCCTCAAAAGACCCACTATCGTAAGACGAGATCAATGGTATCATAAGAGTATCAAGAACTATGAGCTTTAGCATTACTAGGAATGGGGTTATCACGGAAGACATCATGAATTTCATGTATAGGTGCACAATAATGGAATCATGCCTTAATAAAGAAGGGTTAGCCTTACATACCTTTATGTCTTCTTAACCACTTAATGTTCTCCTCCAAAACCCGAAGAATCTACATTCAAGAGGGTTCATACCAAGGTTAGGTCTCAAAGACACTCTTAAGTTCAAACTAGTATAATTTGTGAGCTAGCGAAAACTGGGCAGCATTTCCCCTATTTCATCTACTTCTACCAAATTCCAAAACAAATCCCAATCAACCATAATATTATCAACAATACCATAATTAAGAGACTTCATTCAAGTTATGCTCCATTCTATCCCCAAAACTCCTCTTCATAATCAACTTGTAATAATAACTACAACACAACACCATATGCGCTCGTATACAACACTTCCTCATCATCATTATGAACATCCATAACAATATTATACTTGCAACATGCCAAAAATTATAACTCAAGTTAATTTATAGCTCAAAATATCCTCAAACTCATACTTGAACTTTCCTTTCATTTTTCCTTTTTCAACCAAATTGTATAACAATCAACCAACCTTAACTATATGCAATGAATGTAAAAACTTACCTTAATCACACGAGAACAAGCCTTGGATCAAGTTACTCCACTAGAGTGAAACCTCCAACATCAACACCAAAGGAAATCTTGAGCTTCACAAACCCTAGTAAGCTTTTTAACACTTGAATCTCTTGATTGTTGCCTCTTGATCTTTGATTTCACTTGGGTTTGGTTAAATATAGTTGGAAGAAGGTTCTAGAGCTCTCAAGAACTTGGGAAATATTGAGAATGAAATAAAATGAGTAAGGGTCGGATATATATAACTTAAAAAAAATCGGCCGGCCGGATTTCTGTCAACTTTCTGACGACCGTAGTAAATTATACGGTCCGTATAATTGAGCCGTAAAAATCCCACCAAATGGTTCCCTTTTTTACGGGAGTCAATTTACGGTGGAGGTCGGCCAGATATACGGTCGTAAAATTATACGCCGTATATCTAACCGTAAAAACCCACTTTTCCCCAAACATGTTCTTCATCGATTTGTTCAACCTTTAATCCTTCCAATACCGCTAAACATGAACTTAACCCTTTATAACGATAAGATAAACTTGGTCAATTTCATTTAACTTAGATAACCCCCGTATCCAAGACTAGAACCAGCGACACGACGAATCTCGACGCGAAAACCACGGTGTAACAGAACTTTTAAGGCAAAGAGCTAAAGTGACAGTTCCATTTGAAAACATATGGATAAAAGGTTTGCCTTTAAAAATATCCTTCTTCTTATGGAGATTATGGTAATTTAAAGTTCCAGTTGATGAAGTAGTGGCAAGTATTGGTATTGATGTAGTTTCAAAGTGTTGTTGTTATAGTATTCCTCATCAGGAGACAATGCATCATTTATTTCTTGTTGGAGAGTTTGCTGATAAGGTATGGAGAGTTTTCAATTCTGTAGCAGGTTTGAACTTGAACTTTGTACAAGTTAAACATGCTATCAGATCTTGGTGGGAAGCAGAATGTCATTACAAGTTGAAATCTGTTTTCAAAGAAATTCCTGCAATTATAGTATGGCAAATCTGGAAATGGAGGAATAATCAGCTACATGAAGGAACCATGTCCTTTAACAGGTGATTTATGAAATCAATCTTAGCATATACTTGTTGTGTAAGGTGCATTTTCCTGGTATTAACTTGCCAAAGAAGTGGCATCACATTTTACAGTATTTTAAAGGATATAGGCCAATAATTGTTTACAAATCGATTAAG
>NC_081343.1:26269663-26380110 GCF_029784015.1 Lycium ferocissimum
AAGAGAGATAATAAGAAGGACATAGTAAACAAACGAGATATATAGAACAAAGTGACATCGCGAGACAAAGAAGGTTTTGAATAAGAACGGGAAGAGTTGATAGTGATTATGACGTGAGTTTCGTTTGGTTTAACATTCGAGACGAATGTTCAAGTGTGAAGAGACGTTACAACCCGTATTCTCGTGGTGTTGAGTTGCATCATAGGTTAGTCACATAAGCTCAAACGAGATTATGTTTGAAGTTATAAGTGTTTATGTTATGTTCAACAAGTGATAAGTAAGTGCCGCGAAGGTTGGAGGTTAAATGAATCGGAAAAAAAAAATAAGTTTTGCTAAGTTTGGGATGTTGAATAAGTTATACAGACTGTATGGAGTTTTTGGACATATCCAAGTATGCAAATAAAGAGATCGATGTATAAAAGTTTTAAGTCTCGAAATAATTTTGGCGGATGAAAGTTTTAAGTCTCGAAAAGTTTTATGATATTGCCCCGGACGCGGGAGGCTCGGACGCGGGCTAATGATGATAACACCGAGCCTCAATGGCCAGGCATGATATAATATATATGACACCGAGCCTTAATGGCCGGGCATGGTACTATGTATATGTATAAAATGTTTTTTTAAAGCTAAGCATGCATGACATCCGCCTTATGAGGCATCCAGATGCACATGTTATCTCTCTATTCCATGTTACCTTCCATATCTATATTATGTTGTTATTCATGCCTTACATACTCAGTACATTATTCGCGCGTCCCTTCTTGTGGACGGCTGCGTTTCATGCCAAAATGTGTATACGGATGAGTAGAGGATATTAGTAGAAGATGTTCCGAATTTGGATTGGCGAACTCCGTTTCCTTTCGGAGTGTTGCCGAGTCGAATATCTATGTTATGGTATCTTGGTTTATGTTAGAGACTTTGCAGAAGCGTAGTCACGTATATAACATGTCAGTCTTGTAAGCGGCTCTGTAAGCCATGTCAAATCCAACAACAATCCAAATCATGCTCAGCACATAAGAGAGACAACAAAATGTAATAGAAATATATGCCAAGTCTCTGTATATCAACTCTGAATCCATCAATCACAACCATATCACTCATATAATCCCAATTGTGCCAAGTCTCAGAGATTTCAATCACAAGTCCATATCATAATCAACCAAGAGAGATGATAGGATGCAATGCAAGATGTATATGATATGTATGAAATGCATATACTCGTACACATGTACTCCGACGACGGAACATCACATTTCGACAGCACAACCGATGGGGGACCCCCGAAGTCTATGCACCGATTACTCGGCACACATCCCTGTGATGACTTAACGTTCAATACCAATCATTCCGCACAAAGCCCGGAGATGACTCAACATCCAATACCAGTCACTCAGTACACAACCCAGAGATGACTCAATATCCAATATAGGTCAAATAGATAAGTGTTTCCAAAGCATTCACTTCGCACAAAGCCCAGAGATGACTTAATATCCAATATATCTCCAAAGAATATTGGTCACTCCGCACACAGTCGGAGGTGACTCGTATCAATATTTCTCAATACATCTGTATTTCCTTCTCATTTTCCACCATCAGTACCATATCAAGGCAACATCAATATATCATGAAAATGAGTATGAACACAATGCAAGTGTAATATCAATAAGCCAAATCAATCCCAAACAGTACCACGCATGGGCACACAAGTAATATTATTAATAAGGCTACACAATAAGCCACAGCAGATTCACAGTTCTTATCTCAATATTAACAAAGTAAGGTACCACTGTATCATAATCATGATATATAACTAACCACCAATATCCTATATCTCAACGTACCGACGATGCAACAAGTGCATAGAACAGATAAGTCAACAATGCAAACGGGGGTAGCTAGCCCCCAAATCATACAACAAGGCCCAACCTAAGAAACTATCCATCCCAAACTTCATACCCGAAGGCTTACATGTATTCTCCGACAATATCATCTAAATATACTCTTTGCTAATCAAAGTCTCACATAAGATAAATCGTAACCTACCTAAAAAGCCAAATAGCAAACTCGAACGATCAAACCTTAGTCTTTCCCTTCCTTTGTGCTTCGTGACGGTAAAAGTCCTCAGGAGAAGTCTTACCCAACACTCCTCAAATAGCCTCCAAGATGCTAAGGAATTGTTATATTAAGAATGGGAGGAATAAGGGTTTCAAAAGGGCATTTAAATAAGAAACTGCCCTGTCGGTTGCTTTTGGGTTCAACAGGCCGCTTTTGCTATACTGATCTTGTGATCAAGAGGGCGCCCTCCGCTATTGCGGCTCCACAACCGTTTTTGCAGCTACCTGACACCAGAAATTTTTGGTGTCTTCCAAACTTGGAATCGACACCCGGAACCTCCCGAACACAAACCAAATATGCATACATATGTAAAATCATGGTACGAACTCACCCGCACACTCAAAATTCTCAAAAGAAGCCTCGTTGTACAAGTCAAACCCCAAAACCCTAAGAGCAACTTTTTATAATGCCCGTTTTGTCGTTATTGCGTTATTCCCCTTTTTTCCCTCGTTGACCCATTCCCGAGCCTTATTAGAACTATTTTAACCTAAGGGGATAGGTGGCATAGTTTCTTAGGCATTGTTTTGGGTTTTGGTATGATTTTTAGAAAATTTAGCCTTTAAGTGGAAACCGTTTGACTCAGAGTTGACTTTTGGGTAAACGGACCTTTATAAAAAAACTGCCTATTCCGAGTGGTCTGGATGATCATTTATGAAACTTGGATTTGATGTTCTGGTGTCTGGTTCCTGCTATGGCAGCACCAACACCGTTGTTGCATTGCCGTTGTGGCGGTTAGGGTGGCCGCTGTTGCGGCGTAGTTCATTTCTCGCCTTGACCGCTGTGATGGTCTGAAGGACTACTGAAGTGGGACCGCCATAGTGGTCCCGTAGCCGTTGAAGGGGTCTTTGTTGAACCGGAGGTCCAATTAAGTGATAAAAACCCTTAAGTCTCCAAATATTTCCCCACTTCATCTAAGTGTTTTGAAGAGGGTTTCTAGGGGTTTTAAAGAGGCAGCATCTTGTGGTAAGTGAGTCCAACCTTGTATTTCATTCCGTAATCATTAAACACTATAGGAAATCCATCAATCATGCTAAGTTCATTAATGAGTTGAAGATTTAAAGAGGGTTTAAATGAGTTTCTTCCATGATTTAAATTATTGCTTGGGTTAGCTTCACTAAGCATGGTCTTGATGATTAGAAATTATTATTGCTTGATTCCTTATGATTAGTGGAAAATTTATGAGATTAAAGTTAGAGTTATACCCAAATTTGGGGGTTTCACCCAGAATCCGAACTTGAGTATTTCATGAGTTAATCTAGCTTCTAATTGATGGAAAACAGTCATCTAGAGTATGAATGTCATGTTTAAGCTTAGAATTTCTAATTTCTCCCATCTACTTCATAAACCTCATTCCATGGGTTAGGATTTGGGTCTTGAATAATAGTAAGATTATAAGTATGTATTTTCTTGATTTTAATTCTGTATTTGGATGTGACTAGACTTCCATTATTTTGAGTATTTGGAGACGCTACAAAGGGCAAGGAAAAAGTGTGCGTTCGTGGCACATGTTCAGCTACCAGGTAGGTAAAAGCTTCCTTTCTTTGGTAGACTCTGGTTAGACATACATATACGTGTATTAGATGAAACAGAGAATGCATGTATAGGATTTCAGAGATTGGGATGGAAATTTTAAGTTGGTACTGTTATGTGATTTATGTGTTCGGGCTGGTGGCCTGTAGACTCTCTAGACTCATGTGTTGGCGTTTCCTTGCGTATTTGTGGTTTCTATGAGACCGATGAGACTAGTTGTATGGCACTTTACTTATTATATTCTGCTGATGAGAATTTCACGCATGACATGCATAAGCATGTCATATGTTTATTAATATTGAATCGTAATTTGGTATTGAAGATGATAAACAAGTCAATGGAATATGGTATGACTCTAGACCGGATGTTTAGTGGTTGACCTTATGAATTAGAAAGCGTATTTATCATATGTTGATGTCACAAGGAAGTAAAGAAATGATGTGATGTTGTTGTTCTGATATTGTCCCTGGTGGATATTTCTGACTAGTAGTATATCTGATTGTGATATTGTAGCACCTTAGTTGTTGGTATTGAGTTGAGGAGAGTCATCCTATTGTGGCTTATTGTGTAGCCCTTTATTGATATTGTTGGGGTGCCCATATGTGGTGCTATTGAGATTCATTTGATTATTGATATTAGCACGCATTCTCATCTGTCATGATATATTGTTGATACATTGATGATATACAAGGAAACACTGTTATGAACTAGGCTAAGTTGGATGAGAGTGACGTGAGGATCTATGTCCGATGTTTATCCCGGAATTGAGGTATGAGTGCTGGCAGCGATTGCCGAGGTATTTACTGGATTCGTGAGGGTACATGAAGTCACGGGTCTCCATGGGTTGTGCTGCCGAGATGTGATTTTCCGTCATCGGAGTACATGTGTACGGTTCATATGCATTGCATCCATATTTAATACATTACTGCATTGCATTGTACCTTTTGGCTTCTCGTGATATTCTTGTGATATGGTTGTGATATACGAATTCAGATTGGATATACCGAGACTTGACACAGTTGGGTTTAGTTACTATAACCATAGGCCATGATCTTGAATTACTTATATTTGATACTAGTTTGTCCTGTTGTATATGTTTGGCTTTCAAAATTCAGGTGAACAATGGATATCAGAATGACGAGATAACTTCCTGATACTAAGAGTGAGTAGTGGAATAATGGTTGACATGTGATACTTGAGCCAAATTGTCTATTGTATGTTAGATGAGTTAGGAGGGAGTATTATTAAGCAAATGGATCCCTAGGGAAGAGTTGATGAGAATAAGAATCTCTATTGGTTGAGACGAGTGGTAGGTAAGGTGTACTGTTGACCTAGTTTTACCTACCATGCTTATTTGTGGATTCTATTACCGTTGTGTTCTTCTAACCATTGTCGGCCTATGATGTCTACTAGTTCTAGTGTTGTACTGATAATACTCTTGCTATACCCTTTTCGGGGTGTAGAGTTTTTCAAATTATTAATTGATTGAAGTTTTTCGGACTATGTACGTGCCTATCTTGAAGGCCTCAATCATTCTCATTTCTAGATAGAGGTTGAGTCTTTTATATTCATTGTTGTGTTTTGTATTCAATCTTAGTCGCTCTTGTACTAGTCTGGACCAAGTCATGAGAAAGGAGTCAGATCTATGATATTGTTGCAATTTGATTTATATATATTGAGTTTCTTCCGCTTAGTGTTATTGTCTTAATTTTGTATTAAGTTGGTGTTGTTTATGTAAGAGAATGAATTTGGTTTTGTTGAGGGTTCACCTACCGAGGTGGGAATGGTAGGTGCCCGCACCCTAAAATGGGTCATGACAGTTTATATCAAGCCCTAGGTGACCGGTCTCACAATTATAAAAGCAAAATGTCTAATAGAGTATCGTGGAATGGTACGTAGACGTCCGTACCCATCCATGATAGGCTATAATTGATTCGAGGAAGATTCCCTTCTTTCATCCTTTTGTGTTACTTCATTCCTGTTGGTATCTAATCGATTCCAATTGGTATCTGAATGTCCTTGACATATCTTCCCCCCGATGGTGGCAAACTCATTCTTAAATTCTTGCAATCAGTTTCGTATGACGTGTTGCGGTAGGGTACGAGATGTGACGTCCTGACTCAGATGTGTGACCAAGGTAAGCTTTTAATTAGGATTCAAAGGGTTCAACTTAGTGGGATCGCGGTTGCGACTGTTTCATTGTACGGTTTCTTGAGAAATGGGGAAGTTGGTACAGACAGTCGAATGATCTCAATGTTTTTCAGCGTTAAGGTTGCTCGATAGTGGCAAAGAGCGATTTGTTCGATGATACGAATTGTCTTGGGGAAAATTTTCGACTTCAACAAAGTTTGTGATGGCTTGCATGGCGTGGGTGTACCTATGGCGGGTTGACGATTCATCAATGGTTGAATATTGAATACCGATATGCGGGGACGCGTGTAAGTTCGGTAAGGATCATCGGGTGCCCCAAGTATAGTCACCGCATATAATAGAGAAGCGAAGTTGAGAGTAAGTACATAAAGGACAATTTTGTGGAAAAATTGTAGTGAATTGAGATTTCTTAGGGTATTTTGATATTAATGCTTTCCGCGTTATGAGGTTGAGGCGTAGAAAAGTGGATTTTTGGATAGGCTAAGCTCCACTACTAAGAAGGGAATAATTGGTATCTGACATGCTTGTTATAATGGGGTTGCGTGTGATATGAGAGTGGTTTCATTTCGGATTTGAGTTGGGATTCGACGTGATTTTATGCGAGGTGGTTTGTGGTTCCTTTCAGGTAAAGGGTATGTTTACCGAGTCTTCGCGCTTGGAGGAATGATAAGAATATCGTGGCATCGAGGTTTATTATATTGACAGTTATGTAGCAGTCATGCACGGTAAGATATACTTAAGGATTCAATGCCAAGTTGATAAAATGGTTATGCCATAGGCCAATGGAAGCCGGTGGTTGATTAGAAGGAAGAACTCTAGTGTCGTACAAGAGTGAAGTTCTAGTAATCAAGGAGCTATCAGGTGTTGCATCTAGTGTTGGTTGTGGTTGAGAGCTTGTACCTGTTGAGTTAGATTTGGCTATTTTCGGCAATTCTTTGGTATTGTTATTCGGTTCAATTATTGGGTAAATCGCTTGAACGGTTAGAGGTGTTCTAGTTCTACAATTGGGAATGTTTGAAGTGGTAAATCAACGATGAGGCTTAAATTAATTCGAGTTGTAGGGAACGTTTTGAAATTTGACGTAAGGGATTTGGGGCAAGGAACCTTGGAAGGGATACGTGGGTACAATTGTAGGACGAAGTATGAGATTCACTGCGTTTACAGAGTATTCAGTTTTAGAATTTGATGCGTTAAGGGAACTCTAATGTGCGGAGTGTGTGGTTTCATTCTATCCCCACGATTGATTCGGCTATCTTGCAAGAATTATGATTATGTGGTATTCAATTGAGTGGATTCGAGAATTCATTATGATGCCTATGATCGTGATTTGATTAGAAATCGAGAAATTGACAAGTTAATACAGGATATAGGTGATCGAGAGTTGGCAAGAATGACGTACATCTTTGGGACTTCTTGGGTTTAAATGGGTTGTGGTATCGTTGTCTGGCATAAGTTAGATGAGCTTGGGATTGTTGCGTAATCTTGAAGAAGTAAGTCTACAGAAAATGGATTAGTGATAAGAGAAATTCCATGAAGTCTTGTGATCAGTGACTAGTGAGAAGTAAATTTCAGGTAACTGACATGTTGAGTTTTATAGGGAGTGGCTTGTGTGGCAAACCGTTGGACAGTTTCTGTCACGACCCCACTAGAGGCCATGACGGGTACCCAGTACTAGCTTACCAAGCACCTCCGATCTAACATTCCGTTCCCACTACTAGGTGGGTCACACGGACAATTTATGAATATCTCACTTAATATAGCTATCAATAGTTACACCCGCAATCATATGTCGATAAGCTATACCAAAATATTATACAACAGCAGGAACGGACAAAGTTATGAAACATCTATCCACAATATTAGATCAGAGGTGCTCGGTAAGCTAGTACTGGGTACTCGTCATGGCCTCTAGCGGGGTCGTGACAAAAGTGGTATCAGAGCAGTTCGTCCTAGGACGTGTCTACGAGCCGTGTCCGGTAGAGTCCTGTTTATAGGTGTGAAGCGCGCCACACTTATAAACAAGAGGCTGCAGGACATTTTAGGAAGAATTGACCTTCTTTCCTATCTTAGATCGTGCGATAGCGCCATGTTATCAGGTTCTCCCCCTTTCCTAATCGTGTGTTAGGATTTCAGCGATGCCTATGAAGAGGAAAGTTATAGCGGCCCAGAAGGGCAAGACGGTGGCCGGAAGAAGGACTGAACGGGAGCCACCGACGGAAGTAGAAGAGGGTGAATCGCATAACGAGGTTCCATCTCGGGCCTCTCCTACTCCACCCCTACCCGAGGAGCATGAAGGGGCTTCAGCTCCAGCCCCAGTACCTCCAGTTCCACCGCCAGAAGCTTCGGGCCAGCAGATAACAGAAGCTATTCAAATGCTGACCTAGTTGGTTACCGCGCAGGCTCAGCGGCAAGGTGCAGGCCAAGGTGATAGGGCGGTGAGTGTTTGAGCTCGCGATTTTATCAGTCTGAATCCTCCAGAATTCTACGGGTCGAAGCCGAATGAAGACCCACAAGGCTTCATAGACGAGATGCTGAGGACGCTACAGATAATACATGCTTCTGAAACCGAGTCGGTTGAACTGGCTTCTTATAGACTGCGGGATGTAGCTGTCCACTGGTATAATACTTGGAGGTCTTCCCGGAGGGCAAATGCACCTCCCCCAGTATGGCAGGAGTTTGTGGACGCCTTCCTCCGACACTATCATCCACCGGAAGTTCGACGAGCCTAAGCCGATAAGTTCCTGAATCTCAAGCAAGGGTAACCGACATGGGAGATCGTGTGCATCGATTCGTGAGTGGGTTGGGGCCACATTTGGTCAAGGATTGCTTGACGATGCCTTCACTACAGGAGGGGATGGGCATCTCCCGTATTCGGTGCCTATGCCCGAACACGGGAGGAGCGACGCCACGCGCAGATGAACGTGATTCGACAGGGGGCGCGATAAAAAGGGCCGCATCTTTCGGTCTTGGCGGCGAAGTATAGAGGAGGGCAGAAACAGTAATATTCCAGGTATTCAGGCTAATCAGTGGCCAGTGCACCCCCTCGATTTGCGGGCAAAAGATTTGACCGCCCCATTTATTCTGGACAGGGCCAGAGCTCAAGAGTTTTGAGTCCTCAGTTTGGAGGAGCTCCTTATCAGAGGATACCACCGATTCCACGATGCAGCCAGTGCGAAAGATTACATTCGGGTTCGTGTTACCAAGGCTTAAATGCTTGTTATGCTTGCGGACAGATTGGGCATATGATGCGTGATTGCCCCTCAATGCGCGGTAGAGGTGAGGTTCAACCCACAGGATTGGTAGCCGATTTTTCATCGCCCGTGCGCCCTCCTGGACAAATTTCCCAGGCTCCAGCAGGCCGTGACAGAGGCAGGAGAGGAGCAACTAGTTCAAGCGGCCCTCAGAACCGTATATCTGCACTGGCGGGACGACAGTATCTTGAATTTTTGCCAGATGTGGTTACAGGTATATTTTCGGTATTCTCGTATGACGTATATGCATTGATTGATTCAGGTTCTACTCTGTCATATATTACCCCTTATGTCGCAAATCGTATTGGGATGAAACCGGAGCCAATTAAATCTTTTGAGGTATCTACATCTGTAGGGGAGCCAGTAGTAGCTAGGCAGGTATATAGGAATTGTGTGATTGTAGTTTGCGACCGTCATACTACTGCTGACCTATATGAGCTGGAGATGTTAGATTTTGACGTTATTAGGGGTACGGACTGGCTAGCCTCCTGTTACGCTAACGTTAATTGTAGAACAAAGGTGGTTCGACTCCAGTCCCCACGAGAACCAGTGTTGGAATGGAAAGATAATGCGGTGTCTCCGAGAGGCAGGTTTATTTCTTACCTCAAAGCGAGAAAGATGATTGCCAAATGCTATATTTATCATTTGGTTCGGGTTCAAGGTGTAGAAGCAAAACCGTTAACTCTTCAATCTATCCCAGTGGTAAATGAGTTCCCAGATGTGTTCTTAGATGAGCTTCCAGGTCTTCCACCAGAACGGGAGATTGAGTTTACTATCGATGTGTTGCCGGATACTAAGCCCATATTTATTCCTCCTTATCGAATGGCCCCTGCAGAATTGAAGGAGTTAAAGGCGCAATTGAAGGATTTGCTTGAGAAAGGCTTCATTAGACCCGGTTCATCACCATGGGAGCACCCGTGTTGTTTGTAAGGAAGAAGGATGGTTCCTTATGTATGTGTATCAATTACAGACAATTGAATAAGGTGACAATAAAGAACAAATATCCACTCCCAAGGATTGATGATTTATTTGATCAGTTGCAGGGAGCCAAGTGGTTCTCAAAAATAGATCTGAGATCAGGATACCACCAAGTGAGGGTTAAGGAACAGGATATCCCAAAAATAGCTTTCCGAACCAGATATGGCCATTATGAGTTTCGAGTGATGTCATTTGGGTTGACTAATGCTCCAGCGGTATTCATGAATTTGATGAATAATGTATTCAGGCCCTTCTTGGATCTATTTGTAATTGTGTTCATTGATGATATTCTGGTCTATTCTCGATCGGAGGCAGAGCATGCAGACCATTAGCGTACTATTCCTGGAATCCTTCGAGCTCGGGAGTTATATACCAAATTCTCAAAATGTGAATTTTGGCTGAATTCTGTGACTTTTCTGGGTCATATTATTTCTGCTGATGGTATTCGGGTAGATACTCAGAAGATCGAAGCTGTAAAGGATTGGCCGAGGCCTATAACGCCTACAGAGGTCCATAGTTTCCTGGGGTTGGCCGGTTACTATAAGAGGTTTGTAGAAGGATTTTCTTCCATCGCTGCACCACTGACGAAGCTGACTTAGAAATCGACTAAGTTTCAGTGAACAGATGCGTGTGAGCGCAGCTTTCAGGAGTTAAAGGATAAGTTGACCTCGGCCCCCGTCCTGACACTCCCCGAAGGATTGGAGGGCTATGTTATTTACTGTGATGCTTCAGGTATTGGACTGGTTTGTGTATTGATGCAGCATGGCAAAGTAATAGCTTATGCTTCGAGGCAGTTGCGAAAACACGAGAAGAACTACCCGACTCATGATCTGGAGTTAGCAGGAGTGATTCATGCCTTGAAGATATGGAGGCATTATTTATATGGTGTTCATGTTGATATCTATACAGATCACAGGAATCTCCAATATATCTTCAAAACAGAAGGAATTGAACTTACGACAATGACGATGGCTAGAGCTACTAAAGAATTATGATGTTGACATCCTATACCATCCAGGGAAAGCAAATGTTGTAGCAGATGCTCTTAGCCATAAATCTAAGGGCAGCTTAATGGATGTGCAGCCAGAAAAGAAGGAGATGGTTCGTGAGATTTACCAGCTGGCTAGCCTTGGAGTCCGTTTGGCTAATTCTGGAGATAGTGGAGTTTCTTTTCGAGAAGTTCCTGAGTCCTGTATCATAGAAGAGGTAAAGAGATGTCAGTACGAGGACCCTGTTCTGACACAGTATAGAGATACAGCTCTTCGAAAGGAGAAGACCCCATTCGAGGTTACACTTGACGGAGTACTATGGTATAGAGGCAGATTGTGAGTACCTAATGTTGCTGGGCTACGACGGCAGGTTATGGGTGAGGCACATTATACCTGTTATTCTATTCATCCGGGGTCAATGAAGATGTATCATGACCTCAGATGCTTATATTGGTGGGATGGCATGAAAAGGGACATAGCGGAGTTTGTTGCTCACTGCCCAAATTATCAACAGGTTAAGGTCGAGCATCAGAAGCCCGGAGGATTACTGCAAGCTATAGAGATTCCAACTTGGAAATGGGAGGCTATTAACATGGACTTCATTACAGGCTTGCCTCGCTCCCAACCTAAGTATGATTCTATATGGGTAATAGTGGATGGACTCACGAAGTCAGCCCATTTTCTGCCAGTCAGAATGACGTACTCAGCAGAGGATTATGTATATATCAAAGAGGTAGTGCGACTTCATGGTGTGCCAGTGTCCATTATCACTGATCGAGGAATACAGTTTATGACTAATTTTTAGAGGTCCTTCCAAGAAGGTTTGGGAACGCAGGTGAGACTTAGTACAACATTTCATCCACAAACTGACGGGCAGGCGGAGCGCACTATCCAAACCCTTGAACATATGCCGAGGGCATGTGTGCTAGATTTTGGAGGCGATTGGGATGATCACCTGCCACTTATTGAATTTGCGTACAACAATAGTTATCACTCTAGTATTCAAATGGCCCCATATGAAGCTCTGTATGGGAGGAAGTTTAGATCGCCTATTGGATGGTTTGAAGTGGGAAAGACAAAGTTAGTGGGCCCAGATTTGATTCAGCGAGCAGTAGAAAAGGTCAAGCTTATTCAAGAACGACTACTAACAGCTCAGAGTCGTCAGAAATCCTATGCGGATAACCGTCGGTAAAACTTGGAATTCAAAGTCAATGATTGGGTGTTCTTGAAAGTATCACCGATGAACGGCGTGATGAGATTTGGCAAGAAAGGGAAGCTTAGTCCTCGGTGTATTGGACCTTATGAGATTATGCGCAAGGTAGGCCAAGTAGCTTATGAGTTGGATTTGCCTCCAGAATTAGAATTAGTCCATCCAGTGTTTCACGTATCCATACTACGCAAGTGTGTTAGAGATCCCTCCAAGATAATTCATAGCTCAAAATATCCTCAAACTCATACTTGAACTCTCCTTTCATTTTTCCTTTTTCAACCAAATTGTATAACAATCAACCAACCTTAACTATATGCAATGAATGTAAAAACTTACCTTAATCACACGAGAACAAGCCTTGGATCAAGTTACTCCACTAGAGTGAAACCTCCAACGTCAACACCAAAGGAAATCTTGAGCTTCACAAAACCTAGTAAACTTTTTAACACTTGAATCTCTTGATTGTTGCCTCTTGATCTTTGATTTCACTTGGGTTTGGTTAAATATAGTCGGAAGAAGGTTCTAGAGCTCTCAAGAACTTGGGAAATATTGAGAATGAAATCAAATGAGTAAGGGTCGGATATATATAACTTAAAAAAAATCTGGCCCGAGCCGGATTTACTGTCAACTTTACTGACCGTAAAAATTATACAGTCCGTATAATTAAGCCGTAAAATCCCACCAGTGGTTCCCCCTTTTCTGGAGTCGCTTTACGGTGGAGGTCAGCCACATATATGGTCCGTAAAAATTATACGGCCCGTATATCCAACCGTAAAAACCCACTTTTCCCCAAACATGTTCTTCATCGATTTGTTCAACCTTTAATCCTTCCAATACCTACTAAACATGAACTTAACCCTTTATAACGATAAGATAAACTTGTCTAATCTCATTTAACTTTGATAACCCCCATATCCAAGACTATAACCACTGACACACGACGAATTTCGAAGCACAAAACCACGAGGTGTAACAGAACTTTTAAGGCAAAGAGCTAAAGTGACAGTTCCATTTGAAAACATATGGATAAAAGGTTTGCCTTTAAAAATCTCCTTCTTCTTATGGAGATTGTGGAAATTTAAAGTTCCAGTTGATGAAGTAGTGGCAAGTATTGGTATTGATGTAGTTTCAAAGTGTTGTTGTTGTAGTATTCCCCATCAGGAGACAATGCATCATTTATTTCTTGTTGGAGAGTTTGCTGATAAGGTATGGAGAGTTTTCACCGCACGTGAGGGTTTGAACTTGAACTGTGTACAAGTTAAACATGCTATCAGATCTTGGTGGGAAGCAGAATGTCATTACAAGTTGAAATCTGTTTGCAAAGAAATTCCTGCAATTATAGTATGGTAAATCTGGAAATGGAGGAACAATCGATTCATACGAAGGAACCATGTCCTTTAATTGAGTGATTTATGAAATCAATCTTAGCATATACTTGTTGTGTAAGGTGCAGTTTCCTGGCATTAACTTGCCAAAGAAGTGGCATCATATTTTACAGTATTTTGGAGGATATAGGCCAAGAATTGTTTACAAATCGATTAGACAGAAGAGGCCTGCATCAGGATAGTTCAAATGCAACACAGATAGGGCTGCTAAAGGTAATCCTGGGCCAAGTTCTGCTGCCTTGTGCATTAGGGATGAAGAAAAGAATTTGGTGCATGCTGCAGCTAGAAGACTACAGGATGGTACAAACTTAGGTGTTGAAGCTGAAGCTATCATAATGGGGCTTCAATATTGCATAAATAATCGCTTTACTCCTATGATCATGGAGACTAATTCTATGGCTATAAAAATGATGCTCACTGTAGGATGGAATGTTCCATGGAGTGTCTCAATGGTGGTGGATAATATAAAGAGATTGAGAAGGGACCAGACAGTGATAGTTGAGCACATATACAGAGAAGGGAAAAGACTTGCTGATTTTTTAACTAACCTAGTTTTATTTTGCAAGTAAAATTCAATTCAACAATTTTCACGATCTTCCAACTCAGGCTAGGAAAATATTAAACATACAAAAGTCTGAACTTCCAAATTTGAGAATAAGGATTGCTCAAGACAAAGCTCCATACTGAACTTTAAGGCAGCACTGAAATGGCCATGTACAACATATGGATAGAACTAGTTAGGACAAGTGCAAAAACTATATAAAGGTGGTATTAGTGTGTTTATCATGCTCATCTCTTTATATGGAAACTACAAATGTTCAAACTAAGCTCTATACTCTTTTAGAAACGGCACAAAGCTAAGACTATTCAAGTTGGTGATGCAAACTATGAGATTTGTAGGATGATGCAATTACATCTAAGTTTGCCTGAAGAATGATTCAAAGGACTTGAAACATTCCACATGTGAGACTTTGAAGGTGTGAAAGATGTTATCAAGTCAAGGCTCTTGGAAATTTAGTTGCTATAAGTCTATTTCAGTTTCAAATTTCTGTATTTGCTAGCTTTTCCACTTTCTGCATTTTGTTTCCTTCTTTTCCTTTATTTGTTTGATCAACCACTTTTTGGGTTGATATGTACATGTTTTCTTTATCAATAAATCCCACCAGCTTTGGTGGTTTTTGCTAAAAACAAAGTACACAAATAATGAGTCATTCCTCATATGATCACTCAACTTAAAGAAATTACCTAATAAAGTCATTTATCTTTTTTTGTTCCTCATATGGTCATTCAAGTATATGAATTTGCCTTACAAAGTAAAAAGGGTTAAAAGTCACTTTCAAATTAAAGAAAAAGGGTCAAAGTAGTCCCTTAAGTTTGGACTTTAAGTTAAAACATCCCTTATTTTTTAACACCGAACAGTAATAGTCCTCCAACTATTTTCATTTTCTTACTTCGTAAATTATATTGTGTTCGTCCTATAGGTAAGTTCATAATATAGATTAAAAAAGAAACAAATCATAATGTTTAAAAGTAAAAAAGAAATGAAGAGTATTAATGTAGAGGGTAAAATGGGTACTAAAAATTTAAATGAGTAAAGGGAGGAACAACTATTTTTCGAAATGTGGGAGAGATATTTAATTTTTTTAGCAAGGTTGGAGGGGGGAAATAATTTTCACCCAAATAATGTTACAAGATTCATAAAAAATATATGAAAACTTTAAGAAAAAAAATAGTACACAATACAATGATGATATAAAATTTCTTTCATTTTATGTGATGTATAATGATTTATATTATTATGATGATGTCCTTCAATATGTATCTATGTTTTTTGTTATTTATGAAAACCCTTTATGGTTAATCTTTACATGTGAATTTTTTCCCTATCAGAACTTAGTGTTTTGTTTGATGGAATTCATCGTCTTCCTTATTAATTATGAATTTTCTGACAATAATTTCTACCGTAGAAGAAATTAAAAACTAATTTAAACTATTTTATCAAAATTAAGGTTACTCATAAAATGAATAAATAGAAAATATTATTTTATTGTTGAACTCCTAAGTTTCCAAGCAAATAGAGTACATATAGGTTATTTCATATTCTTTTTTTAGCAGTGAAAATTGAATTTTTTTTCATTTCTAAAGTTATTAGTCACAATTTTTTGTGTGTTTGTTATTTTTAATATCACAGTTCGAGTTGAACTAAAATTGTATTATTTTGTATTGAAAGGTTGTTAGTGTTTTATGTTAAAGAATAAGGACTATTTTAATTGAAAATTCAAACTTAAGGGACTACTTTGACCCTTTTTTTTATTTTTAAAATGATTATTAGCCCTTGTTACTTTGCAAGGCAAATGTATAAACTTCAATATGAGGGGGGAAAAAAAAAAGATAAATGACTTTACTAGGTAATTTACTTAAATTGAATGACCATGCATTCGAGAAATTGACTCCACAAATAACCGTCATATTTAGCCTTTTGTTTGTTGGGCAATTTGTAGGATTGCCCTTCGCAGGGAGTGGTCTTTAATTTTTCCCCTCAAAATAGTGGTCTTTAACTTTTGGCCTTCAGGCATTCGCTAATAGAATTTGGGCCTTGGCAAATTCTACCTTTAAGGCTCAAATTTTGTCTTGCATGGCTAGATTTGCAAAATTTTACCTTAAGACAGAATTTGCATTGACAGATTTGCAAAATTCTGTCTTGCAAATTCATTTATTTTTTACTAAGTTGGGGTTCGAACCCACAACCTCGGAGTATTAGGCGAAGGGCAAAACTTCAAGACCGCCAATTTGAAGGATAAAAAATAAAGACCACCCCAAATGAAGATCAATCCGCACAAAAAAAAGTTGTTTATTTTTCTTCAACGCTAAAATTAATGGAATGTAACAGAAAAACTAGAAAATAAGCTAAAGGAGAATCTCAGCCTTTCAAATATATAAAGACACGTGTCATTCATATAAAAGATGTATCTGCACTTACGGGAGCAAAATGTAATGGAGTGGAGACGCTTTTTAAAAAAAAATTGGGATAATTTCAGAGACCTCCTTCAAAGTTTCGCTTCATTTCACTCACCTCTCCTTTAGTTTACGATATTACGCGTACCTCCCTTATTTTAATTATTTGGTAACAATTATTTTAACTTATTTATTATTAATATAAAAAGTTATAGTTTGACTAGTTTACCCTTTTTAATATTAAACCCTTTTAATTAATTATTTCTTTTGGAAAATCTTCTCTGCTACAAGTTCTTTAAAAATAAAAAGGAACTCCTTTTTACTCAAAGCCCTCCCTAATTTTCTCTTCTAATATTTGTTCCACTTTCTTCATCCTCTTCCTCATTTTTCAATGGCTTCAGTTTTAGATTTTCATGTGCAAGAGAATTAGAGCAAGCTCAAAAATTTAGAGATAGTGATAAATGCATTGCATTGCATCAATTACAGTATGATATAGATTATAAAGAAAATAAAGTTTCAATTTTGTGGCAAAAGATGAACAAAATGAACGTTCTGCTCGAATCCGCCAAAGAAGGGAGGGACTAAAAGATGAATAATTGGTATGGAGGTTCTGTTGACAATTTGGTTTCCAAATCCATGCCGCTTGGTTCTTTAAGATCTGTTCATAATTTCTTCCTTTCACTAAATTCAAATTAAAATCTAGCATATTTATGGTGTTTTTATTTCAAGGGAATTTTCTAAAGAGCATCCTTACAAATTTATTAGTAAGGGAAAATTTGGTATATTGTAATTTTTTATTTTAATGATAATTAGGTTAAAAGAATTGTTACAAAAAAAAACTAAAATAATGGAGGTAAGCGTAATAACGTAAACCAAAGGGGAGGTGAGTGAAACGAAGCGAAACGTGGAGGGAGGTCTCTGAAATTATCCAAAAAAAATAAAACTAAATTAAGTAGGCCTTTGCATTTGGGAGCGGATCTGCTCCAGTAACTTTAGCTCCAGTTTTCTTGTTGCATTTAGAGCTACTTATCGGGCAGATAGTTACGCTTAACAGTTCGACTTTATCGGTTATAAAATTTTAAATATACTAATTCTCTAGCCAACTCTGATAAGATATCGATTGATTCTGGTATGAAGTTAACAATTATCGGGTGGTTATCAGGGCAAGTGCATCGGCTAAATCAAAAAGTCAATGAAAATTAAAATCACAACATGTACTCAGCTTCCATTGATGAATCATTGGAATTGCGTTTTCCATCTTATCTTGCTGAAGCAAGACTCGAGACTCGCCTATTGAATCCTTTTTCCTGGGCAGATTGCCTATAGTATTTGCTTTGATGCAATTTGTTTCACACAATAATGTGGACATTTCCAGTTCTAAACGATATATAATTGTCAATTAAAATTGCAGTTTTTAAAAATTACATACAACGTAAGCACACTGACAGGCTAATATTAATATTTCCTTTACTCAGAGGCGAATTTAAGATTTCTAGAACATGGCTCACCACTAAAAAAAAAAAAAAAAAGGAAAAAAATGTATTAAGTAGAATTGATCCCTAGTCCTGTAAGTAAATACCTTAAACCAAAGGCCCCATTTAACCTTCTAGTAACATGTGTTCCAGCAGTTAATATTATACCAATTTTAAAAATTATATACAAAAATATCTAATTTTACAGAGAGATCATGTTCACATGACCCAAAATTACTACATAAAACCGCCCCGTATCTACCCTATACACTTTTGGCACTTCATAGAAAAACACAAGTAAAATAATGGAGAATAAAATTACAGAGAGAAAGAGTGTCTCTAATTCTCTATGTTGTCTTTTTTCTACATCCAAGTTGAAACTCTCACCAATTGTGTCCCTTTCCATTCCAAGACCATCTCATGTTGTGTCTTTCTTCTTCAGTCCTCATCTTTAACAAGAACTGCGCTTTAGGGTTAAGACTTAAGAAGTGACAAGAAGTCTAGAGTGGCTAGTTGTTTCCTAAGAAGTGTATAAAGTACTGAATCTAAACGGGGTTTTAACTCTAGGGTTTATAATAGATACTTTATATACCGAGGTGATGATATAAATATGATAATTCATAATGGGTTAGCGGTTTACCCGATAAATAAATTGTGTAATTCGTCTCCGCACCGATAAATCGTTAACTATAAACTTTTAATCTATTCACCAACAGTTAATCCGATAACCCAATAAATTAGTTTGCGGTTGAGTTATCGTTTATGGTTCGATTTTAAACAGCCCTAGTTACTTTAAATGATGATAGCTAGTTAGTTTTGCGGTTGGATAAAAGGTTATGGTTCGATTTTAGACGGTCCTAGTTACTTTAAATGATGACAGCTCATCAATATAAGATCCAATGGTTATAACTTATTGATCAAGAATTACAAAGAAACACCGTCTAAAGTTCTTATTTGTCAACCTTTTTTGGGTATATGGTCTCCCTCGTTTCCTTCATACAATTGTGTTACTCTTCTACTTTCTTTTGAAGTGCAATAAAGTGTCAAACTTTCATTTTTATTATTTTTATGAAGTATAATTTTGAATGAAATTTAGAACATTAAATTCTACCACAGAAATAAACCTACAAAAAACAAGCAAATACGAATATTGAGACGATGATTATGCCATCAGCCAAACAATTAATGACAATTAGTGGTGTTGTTGATATAACAATATTATGTAAACGCGGTGTTATTATTGTCGATGTGCAAGATAACGCCACTGGGTTAGCACTTAAAAGATTCCTAGTGGCCTTTTCTTTTCAGCTAAAGATTAAAGAGTTTTATCCTTTCAACAAGAAAAGATAACTAGCTGGGTCAGTGCTAAATATTTTTTTGGATTCAGGTTCTGTGAAATGTATAAGAACGTTTTACTGGATTAGTAAAATTTACTTATATAAATTTGGCAAGTAAATTTGGCTTGAAAGAACAGAACATAGAGCGGTAGGTGGTTGAAATTAACACTAGAAAAAAAGGTTTTTCCCACTGATATATAGTGAAAAATTTGTGTGATAAAACATATTTTCTCACCTCATTCCCATTGAATCAATTAACTGAAAAAATATATTGTGGGAAACATGTTCTCATTGAAATACTGAGAAACTTCCTGATTTTTCAAGGTCAAAACACTACTATTTAGATTTTTCGCACCGACATTCAGTGGGAATAGCCACTAAACATTTGTTAATGGAAAATTTCAGTAGAAAAATAGTGATTTTTTAGTAGTGCGAGAAAAAATTGATGGTGTTTCTTTGGAATTTTGGAACAATAAGTTGCCTAGTGAGGTCTATATCTCATGTATGTCATTTGCGAGCCATCATCTTTAAGTTAGCAGATAAATAAATATTCTGTTCTTTTGGGCGAATGGTATGTTGGCGGTTATTAGGTTTTTAATGCTTTAATTTTCTAAAAAAAAAAAAAAGTTATAGCCATTTGAATCTTATATTGATGAGTTGTCATCATCTAAAGCAACAACCGGACAAAACTGGAGCTACAATTCCTTCTTGAGATTAAAATGTCATTAGCTGCGTAATTTACTCCATCGTATCTTTATCCATGTTATCCCTTTTGTTTGGATAAATAAATATAAGTCTTGTTCTGTTCTTTTATTTTCTTTTTCTGAATGGTGATGTTGAATCGTCTATTTTCAAATATTATTATGTCATTTAATGTTTCTTTTTAACTTAATTTTCTATTCACCATATTTGAGAAACCGAACCATATTTAAATAATTATGCTAAATTTGTGTTTTTCTTATTTCTGATCAATTTTTAATCGAAACATCACTATTCTCCCTATTAGAGTAATCTATTAAGAACTTTTTTCTATTCTTGATAATGCAAAAGTTATATTTCATATGAAGTCAAGTCAATAAAAATATAGTTTATTAAAAAACTAAGTATTTGGTGCAAATCACTGTCATAATGATCAGTGATCTAGTCAAAAAGAGAGCAACAAAAAGAAATTAAAGAACATACTCCGTTCGGTTCATAATCCCAATGTGTCAAGTTAATTATAATACAAAACTTTTATATTAAGGTAATTTAATCAACATATTGTTATTTTTTTGGGAGTTAGTGTTTTCTTAAGGGATATGCTAAAGGTTAAGTAGACACTTATTTTAAACCAAAGGAAGTAAAACGAAAAAGGTCTTTTTCTCATTGCGTAGACAGATAAATTATATAAAGACATTGGTGAGTTAAGAACCTATTGAGCATTAATAAGACTCGCTTTAATTTGTTTACAATTTATAGGTTGTTAATCACCGAGCATTATTGACTAAACACAGCACCGCTTGTTAAGTCTACCAAAAGGCATATCCAGAATGCCGAGTCCAATGCTAATTTGTGGTAATTATTTATGACTGCTTTTCAAGTCGTTGGAATTATTTTATATTTTCGCTCTTTATTAAAATTTCCAATTTGGAAAAATTTAAGTGTGAATAATTTGTAATTTCCCGGCCTTTTAGTCCTTTGTAGTATTAATTGTATGTGATTTTTCGTCGTCATTAGGGGGCGTTTATGGTTCGGTTTAGGTCGATTTTTTAATTGAAAAATAAATCGATTAAATCGGTTATTCAAATATTAGAACTAAATCAAATCAACTAAATCGGTCTTTCATCGCTTTGATTTTTGTTGATTTTGTCAGCTTTTTCGGTAAATTAGGTTTTTTGTCATTTTTTCATACGGCACTATGTTTCCAATCACAGATGACTACATTCCAGCATAACACTACCCAACCAATTATTCTTTAAAAGAGAAAACAGGAAACACACATATGTATTTAAGTTATATATTTAGCTTTCTCCAAAAAATCGTATGATTTGTCCAAGAATTAGAAATGTAATAAAATTTCTTTACAATGAATGGTTTTTGTTTGTACAAAAAATTAAAGATCTAGTTGTGATATACCAAGATATCTTGACGATGATTGAATCAAACAACGATGAATAAAGATAATAATCTTAATCATTCAGATCTCTGTCATTAAGTCAGTTTATTTTTTAGATCTGAATCTTAATTATTCATTCATATCTTAATCACTAAGTGTGTTTCTTTATCTTATTTTACAACCACTTAATGAGTCTAAATAGAACTAAATGATTAAGATTTATAACAAAGAGTTTGTATATCATTAAGATGTTTATCGAAGGACTTCTACAAAGATGACAGTTCACCAGTACTTCATCTACTTCCACACACCACCCATAGCCACCACTACTGCCAATCACCACCACCCACCACCCTTAGCCACAATTGCCAATGCCAATCACCATAGTCAGCAGTCACTACCATTAGCCACCATGTACAACCATCACCACCATTAACATTATGTATCAATAATCATCGTCATCATTCACCACCACAATTAGCTATTACTGTTATCCACCACAATTATCATCCGCCACCAATAACAACCATTGTTGATCACTACTGTTAGCCACCATCACCACTAGCTACTACCCACAACCAAAATCATTAGTCAACACAATCCCGTATGGGCACACACAAACAAACAATAGTCATCATCGCCATCAGCTACCATATAATTTCTTTAAAATATTTTATTAACATATTATTAAATTAATCTAGTATTTTATTTAAATTTTATGTTTATTAATTTCAAATAAGATAAGTTTTATATGTTGAGAAAACAAACTGTCTTAATTATTTAGTATTTAAGTCCTAATACAACATCTTAATAAATGAATTTTCAGATTCAGATATATCTTAGGTTATTTGGAAAACTCAGTTGATTTTGGAAAATCAAAATCCTCAGTTTCAAAAAACAATATGGCAAACTAGACATTGTTGAGTGAATCTCTACATTCAAAGTGGCATCTCAATGACAGGTTTGATTGAAAGCTCTGCAAAATAAAAGGTTAATTATCCAATACAATTTTTGTTAAACAATTATTCAGAAAACCATTTTTTTCTAAAACTTTCTTCATAATAGTCATCCAAACAAAAATTAAAAATGTCTTCCAAAAGCCGTATACTACACTTTCCACCCTTTGCAAAATTATCAATCACATTCAAATATATTAATCCTATATCTTTTATAAAAGAAAAAATAACTCACAATAACATACGCGACAGTTTGTACATTGCAATAATCCCATAATAGTGTGGGGCAGAAAGTTCAAGCAACAATCATAGCCTAAGCTTGATTCATATTGACTTTGCTGGGAACAATATAAAGGAAGGCCATTTCTTTCTAATATACTACTAATATGTAGACGGACTTATGTTCCGTTTTTTCAACTACCCGAGGAATGTGGAACAAGTTCTTTTGCTACTTATTGGTGCACTTTAATAAGTTGTCACATTTCCGCTATCGTCGCCTAATTTTTTGTATGAAAAATGATCGAATTTCCTTTTCAATTTTTTTTTTTTTTTTTTTTAAATCTGGGTGCTATATAATGGATCAACTTTGAACTTTAGCAAGACCACACAAATCCAATATCAAGTACCACACAAATCCAATATCAAGTATTCTCTTGAACCAATCTATTTCCAGTGCATACTATAGTACCGCATATGGAGAAGCACATTTTCTTCATGATTCTTCTCTTTATGGTTACATATTTCTCCGTTTCTATATCGGTTGCTTCCTCAAATGAGACTAACCAAGAATTCCTACTAGCTTTCCAAAATCTTGTTACAAGTCCCAGTCTCTTTTTGGCCAAGAACTGGACCAGGGATATTTCTTTTTGCTCTTGGTTTGGTGTCACTTGCAATTTAAAAAAGCAAAGGGTTGTGGCCTTGGCTCTTCCTAATTTGCAACTTGAAGGCACAATTTCCCAATCCTTGACAAATTTGTCTTTTCTCAAAGAGCTCAACCTTGGGAACAACAACTTCCATGGTGGCATCCCTTATGGCATTGGCCACTTGCCTTGCTTGCGAGTGCTTGATGTCCAAAACAATCAGCTCCAAGGAACTGTCCCGACAAGTTTGTTTCAACACCAGAGAATACGCGTAATTTCATTAGCTTGCAATAAACTCAGTGGTTCAATGTTGAAAGAGACATGGAATGCACTGGAGCTCAGAGTCTTCGGATCTCACAAACAATAGCCTCAGAGGTCAAATTCCTCCTTCTATTGGAAATGCCACAAAGTTGACGAAATTGAGGTTGTCCGGGAATAGAATCAACGACAACATTCCAAAGGAGATTGGTAATCTAAGCTAACTTGCAGAGTTGTCATTGGCCGATAACCAATTATTTGGTCCCATTCCTGCAACACTTTTTAATATTTCATCGCTCCTTGCCTTACATCTGCAAAAAAATAGCCTGTCTGGCCCTCTCTTGCTTGATGAAGGGCACACTTTTTCAAATCTAAAGTTTATGAGATTATATGGCAATCAAATTTCTGGTCACATTCCTTCTAACATTTACCAACTCACAGAGCTCAAAGTTCTATCCATATCTCTCAACAACATAACTGGAGAGATACCCACAAATATTGGTTGTCTAGCCAAGCTCGAGGCATTCCATATTGGATATAACAAAATAAATGGGATTGTTCCCCTTTCATTGGGCAATATTTCAACTCTGCAGTATCTTAGTTGTCCAAACAATCACATAGAAGGGCCAATTCCTCGAGAATTAGGGAAACTATCAAACTTGAGGTTGTTAGATTTTCAAGAAAATTATAATCTTATCGGTGAAATTCCAAAGGATGTTTTCAACATTTCTTCTATGGAAGTTATTTCCTTGAATTTAAACAACCTCTCTGGTAGAATTCCAGCCACTACAGGTCTTCATCTTCCGAACCTTAAGGAGCTTTACTTGGCACACAATCAGATCGAGGGGCAAATTCCACCATTCATAACAAATGCTTCCAAGCTTTCTGAGTTGGTGCTAGCTGCAAACATTTTCACTGGAAACATTCCTAATAATTTGGGATCTCTTCGTGAGCTGGAAGGATTGTTCCTAGTAGATAATCAACTCATCAGTGAACCAAGTAAACATGAGTTATTATTCTTAAATTCATTGGTGAACTGCAGGATGTTGCAATATCTATCGGTGGGTCACAATCCGTTAAATGGAATTTTTTCCAATTTTGTTGGGAATCTTTCATCTACCATTGAATACTTTGAAGTAGCAAATGCAGGAATCAATGGCTCCATACCCAAAGGCATAGGCAACATGAGCGGTCTATTGATGCTGGACTTTCAGAAAAACAACTTGATGGGGAGTATTCCTTCAGAGGTTAGTAAGCTTAAGAAACTCCAAGGGCTATATCTGAATAACAATAAATTGCAAGGAAATATTCTAGAGGCAGTATGTCAATTATCTAATTTGGTTCAATTGACTTTGTATGCTAATGAGCTCACTGGCGTGATCCCAGAAAATATAGGAAATCTAAGCATGCTACAAAAACTTTGGTTGGGTTCCAATAAATTTGAATCAAAGTTACCTCTGAGTCTTTGGCAAATGACCGGTCTTCTTCATCTAAACATTTCACGGAATTCTATACAAGGGGAAGTTCAACAACATATCGGAGAACTAAAGGCCATTGTGGTACTAGATCTTTCTAGTAACAACTTTTCAGGCATGATACCAAGCAGAATAGGGGACCTCGAAAACATGCAATATCTTTCCCTATCAAACAACTCCTTTTTGGGTTCAATTCCATTATCTTTTGCAAACTTGATAAGTGTGGAATTTATGGATCTGTCATTAAATTCCATTTCAGGCACTATTCCTAAGTCATTGGAAAAACTTTCACACCTTAAAAGTATTAATGTTTCATTTAATGATTTAGAAGGTGAAATACCCAGTAGTGGTATGTTTGCGAATTTCACTTCGCGATCTTTCAAAGGGAATAGAGGTCTATGTGGAATGCACTTTTTGGCAGTTCCTGCTTGCGCTATCACCAATCCTAGACATCATGCAAAGTCTAGGCTTATGCCAATTGTTACCCTGGTAGTTTCTTCATCCTTCCTGATATTTTTATTGGTCTCAATTTGGATAATGAAACAACAAAGGAAAGGAAAGTCAAAAGATGTAGAAAAGGTACCAAGTATCACGACTTATCCATTGATTTCTTATCGCGAGATTCAACGTGCAACAAACAATTTTGATGTATCAAATTTAATTGGTGTGGGAGGTTCTAGCTCGGTGTATAAAGGCACATTATCAAATGGAATGGTGGTGGCAATAAAGGTTCTGGACATGCAAAACGAGGAAGGTGCTAAAAGATTTGACACTGAATGTGAAGTGATGAGAAATGTTAGACACAAAAATATTATTACATTAATTACTACTTGCTCTGGCAAATACGTAAGAGCCTTTGTCTTGCAATATATGCCCAATGGGAGTCTTGAGGATTGGTTGTACAAAGAAGAGTGCCACTTGAATCTCCATCAAAGAGTCATCATAATGCTTAATGTGGCTGTGGCAATTGAGTATCTACACCATGGTTATGACACTCCAATAGTTCATTGCGATCTAAAGCTAGCCAACGTTCTTCTGAATGAAGATATGGTGGCTCATGTTGGTGATTTTGGCATCTCTAAAATCTTAGCGGTAAGCAAGGTCATGACACATACAGAGACATTGGGCACTCTTGGTTACATTGCACCAGGTACACTAGTCTCTTCTTTTTATGTATTTTAATGAAACCTTTCTGTTGAATTTTATTTGTCTTACTTAAACCCTTGAAAATTTTAGAACTAAATAAAATTTTGTCTTTGTTAGAATAGAATTATTGTTATAGTTCAAATAAGTAATTATTTTGTTTTATTTTTGTTCTTCTAAGAATATGGCTCAGAAGGAAGGGTGTCCACTAGTGGTGACGTTTATAGTTACGGCATCATGTTGATAGAGGTATTGACAAAAAGAAGACCAACACATGAAGAGATATTCAATGAAAATTCCGATTTGAGGCAGTGGATAAGACGAGCATTTCCAAGGACTGTGGCCAAAGTTGTTAATGCTAATATTTTTCATGAGAAAGAACATATGACTTCCCAATGTGAAACCTGTATAGACACCATGATAGAGTTGGCTTTAGACTGTACAAAGAAAAAGCCAGAATCGAGGATAACCATGAAAGATGTTGTCAAGAGGCTTACCAAAATCAAGAACACATTGGAGACATAGAAGTTCGAATCTCTGAAAATGGTGTTCTTTCGGAACTGCAAGTTAATATGTTTTTTTTTTCTTTTTTCGTTTACCTAGTCTTCTTAGTAAAATCATCCCTACCTACTTAGAGTACTCCTGTAATGTGTAATGTATGTATTCAGAGTGTTGCATTTCCTAATTTTATAATTCCTATTTGAATGGTTTTTATTTTGATTTGGAGACTTTTCTTTTGCTAGTAATTAT
Source organism: Lycium ferocissimum (assembly GCF_029784015.1). Taxonomy (NCBI): domain Eukaryota; kingdom Viridiplantae; phylum Streptophyta; class Magnoliopsida; order Solanales; family Solanaceae; genus Lycium; species Lycium ferocissimum. The sequence goes on from NC_081343.1 coordinate 26,296,574, forward strand.
GGTATGAATGCTTGAATAAATCACAAATATGATGAAGGTGTTTGATTACACTATTTTTTTCTTTGCGTTTGCAAGATTCCAAATATCTCTTCCATCGCTTTTACTCCCTCCTTCATATTTTTGATTCACTACTTTCCGGACAATTGTGTATAAGTGTTACATTCAAATAAAACATTAGGTGGTGTGTTCCTCATTTACGAATAAGGAACTTGATATAAACATCCATAATATATAAAATATGTTGGAAAAAATAATTCAAAGTTATAGGAAATTAAAATTGGTTTGGATTTGGTGTTTTAATGCATGTCTAGTTAGTATTTATAATCAAATTTATATAGAAATAGGTTTTCCAGTTTATACTCAAAATAGGTTTCATAGTATACGGTGCTTGTCACGACCCAGCCGGAGGGCCATGACGAGTACCCGGAGCTAGCCTACCGAGCACCCCCTAGCATGCTTCTTCTAATCTTATGTCGGCGGACCACATATCTAACTCACAATTATCATAATCTATATGGGCATGAATTCTCAAACAAACGCTGATCTATATAATTATCATCAACTATGCCCCATATATATACACACAAGCCATCAAGGCTACAAAAATAATAAACAAAATATGAACCGGTGAGGTCTATGAAACACCGAGCTATACACACATGTCTACGAGTCTCTATATAGAGTGCAAGAAATCACAAAGACGGGAGAGGACCCCATCGTGCCCAAGCATGTACACAAAAGAGTAATACCAATAAACTTCAGCTCCAAAGTAAGTGGAGCACTCATGAGAATCCGCTGATGAAGCACCTAAGGATCAGATCCGTCTCCCTGCCTACCTGCGGGCATGAATGCAACGTCTACAAGAAAAGGACGTCAGTACGAACAATGTACTAAGTATGTAAGGCATGAATAACAACATAATAGGGATATAAGAAACATAAGATAAAAGAGATAACCTGTACATCTGATTGCCTCTCAAGGCGGATATCATGCATGCTTAGCTTTTCCTTTCAAAACAACATCCATATGTATATAGTAAATTGCCCGACCATATAGATACGGTGTTATCATCATATGTATAGTATACTGCCAGGCCATATAGGCATGGTGTTATCATCATTATCCCGCATCCGGGCATCCCGCGTCCGGGACGATATCGTAAGCTGCCCACTGCAGTGGTGTGCGCATCGACGCGCCCGCCGACCAACTATAGCGTGGAACAGTGTGAGAAAATACACACACACACACACACACACACACACACACACACACACACACACACACACACACACATATATATATATATATATATATATATATATATATATATAATAAATACACACACACACACACACACACACATATATATATATATAAGAAAATACATACACACACACACACACACACACACATATATATATATATATAAAGCATGCATGAGAGCCCAAATAAAGCGTTACTACTCTATCGGAGTGACATAAGATCGGTAAACCTCCAATTTCTATTATGGAATCATCATCATCGTTATATCTCACCTTAGAGGAACAACTATTATAAGATGAGATCAACAACCATGGATACAATCGATAATCAGGTGACAAACTCAATAACATCATGAGAACATTAAAAACTTTAAGCTTTGGCATTTCTAGAATTGAAATCATCATCATAATTGCCATCATTATCATCACGAAGAACATTGTCAACAATATCATAAGAATCGTGGAAATTATGGGCTTCCAGTGTTTCTAGGAATAGGAATATTGTGAATACTATGTGGAGGTTCACAACTATGGTATCATGCCTTTAAAAAGAAAAGGGTTAGCCTTACATACCTTCACATCTTCTTAACTACTAAACATTTTTCTCCAAAGCTCGCAAACTCTACATTTAAGAGAATTCATACTAAGGTTAAGTCATTGAAAACATTCTTCAGCCCAAACTAACATAATTACGAACTAACGAAATTTGAGCAGCACTTTCCCTATTTTACAAACTTCCACCGTATTATAAAACAGCTCCCAAACAACAATAACAACCTCCATAATATCATAATCAAGAAGTTATATCCAATTTAATTTCAAATTTAACCAACATCCCCTTTTCAAGTTCATCCTCTTCACTTCAACACTTATAGCTTCTCTACTTTAATTCTTTTCCTTTCTAGGAGTTACTAAACCTTTACATCAACCGAACCATATAAATAAGATGAAGAACATACCTTAAAATAGAAGAACTTCAACCCACTCAAATCCTTCCAAGATCAAGTTCAGCACAACTTTGAAAGGAAGCAAGAACCATCACCTTCCATGGATTTATCTTGATGTTTTGATGTTTGATCTTCCCTCTTGATGATATAGAAAGGTGTGGATTGATGGGAAACCTTTAAGAACTCTTAAGAAGCCTCTAGAAGATTGGGGAAATAAGTGTGGGAAGTTGGAACGAAAATGAGGTCTCCTAGGATTTAAAAAGGTGGCAAAAATCGATCCCCGCCCCAATTGGCAGTGAGTATGCGGCCTAGCATACTGAGTATGCAGCCGCATACTCCCTACACCAATTGGGGGTGATTTTGGCCAGTGATTTCACCCAAAATGGGGAGTTGGCGGTCAGTATGCAGCCCAGCATACTCAATATGCGACCGCATACTGCCCCAACTTCTCCGGTTTCGCGAAATCGCGTTCTTTTCGATTCGTTTGACCTCCTATCCTTATGGAACCTTCGTGGCACTTGTATAAAACTTCATTAACCATCTAAGGGGACCTATAGCTTCCCATCAAGGTAATGCTGAGCAATACATAACTCAACTGTTACATAATCTTCCCAAATATGACTCCAATTCCAATTTCTCCAACAAATTTACTTCCACCGCTTCATATAACTCCGGAACCTTAAGGTATACACTTAACATTATCACATACCCTTCATAATCTTATAAGGTTTTCATGTCCACTTTAGTCTTGCATTGGTTCACTCATAAGGCAAACGTCATGAAATTTCCAACGTATAACATTCCTCCCCCCTTTGGAACATTCGTCCTCAAATATTGGACCCTTAAGGATTCTACAAAAATTTCGCCAAAGTTTCCCCTATAAATATATCTCTACCGTCCTGTCACAATAACTCAAAATATACAATGCCTTACAGGGATACAAAACAACAACAGTAATGGCCACACATGACCAAGAAATTATCAAAAGGAAGCGTTTCATACCTGGAGATAATTGTGCCTATGTTCGAATCCCATCTGAAAGTGGAAACAAGTGTGGATATCTGAACTTCATATCTTCCTCAGCTTCCCAAGTCCTCTCTTCTCTTTTATTATTTCTCCATAAATCTTTAACTGAGGCTACATCTTTGGTTCTGAGTCTCCGAATTTGTCTATCTAGAATAGCGATCGGAACTTCTTCATAAAATAATTGCTCTGTGACCTGAACATCATTTACAGGTACAATTCTAGAAGGATCTCTAATGTACTTGTGAAGCATTGATACATGGAAAACTACGTGGACTGATTCTAAGCCCAAAGGTAGATCTAACTCATAAGCCACCTGGCCTATCTTGCGCACAATCTTGTAAGGTCCAATATATCGAGGATTAAGTTTGCTCTTCTTACCAAATCTCATCACACCCTTCATAGGCGACACCTTCAAGAATACCCAATCATTAACTTGAAATTCTAGGTCTCGTCGGTGATTGTCCGCATAAGACTTCTGTCGGCTCTGGGCTGTCAACAACCGATCTTGGATAAGCTTGATCTTTTCGACCGCTTGCTGGATCAAGTCTGGGCCTACTAAATTTGTCTCTCGTACTTCGAACCGTCCAATTGACGATCTACACTTGTGCCCATATGAAGCCTCATATGGGCCATCTGGATCTTTGGAGTGATAACTATTGTTATATGCAAACTCAATGAGCGACAAATGATCATGCCAGCTACCTTCGAAGTCTAATACACATGCCCGTAGCTTATCTTCGAGGGTCTGAATGGTGCGCTTAGCTTGTCCATCAGTCTGTGGATGAAATGCTGTGCTAAGTCTCACCTGAGTTCCCAAACCTTCTTGGAAGGACTTCTAGAAATTAGTTGTAAATTATGCTCCTCTATCAGTAATAATGGATACTGGAACACCATGAAGTCGTACTATCTCTTTGACATATAGCTTCGCATAATCTTTAGCCGATTATGTAGTTCTGACTGGTAGAAAATGAGTTGACTTTGTAAGTCTATCCACAATTACCCATATAGAATAATACTTACACTGAGAATGAGACAATCCTATAATGAAATCCATATTAATCCCTTCCCATTTTCAAGTTGGAATTTCCATAGCTTGCAACAATCCACCGGGCTTTTGATGCTCAATCTTTACCTAATGATAGTTGGGACATTGCGCTACGAACTCTGCTATGTCTTTCTTTATTCCGTCCCACCAATATATAGATTTAAGATCATGATACATCTTGGTCGCTCCCCGGATGAACGAAATAACGGGAATAATGGGCTTCCCCTAGAATTTGTCGACGTAACCCTGCAACATCAGGAACACATAATCTGCCTTGATACTTGAGAACTCTATCTGCAGAAATCTCAAATGATGACTTCTTCTTTTGAGAAAGTGTATCTCTGTAATGAATTAACATGAGGTCCTCATATTGGCGTTTCTTCACCTCCACTACTAAAGATGAAACAGCTAAATTATGGATAGTGATTCCCGTATTACCCGAGTCCGTCAAGCGAACTCCTAGGTTGGCTAGCTGTTGAAGCTCACAAGATAACTCCCTCTTCTTCGGCTGAACATCACATAGACTGCCCATGGATTTGCAGCTAAGAGCATCAGCTACTACATTCGCCTAGCCAGGATGATATAGGATACTCACATCATAATCTTTCAATAGCTCCAACCACCGCCTTTGTCGTAGATTCTACTCCTTCTGTTCGAAGATATCTTTGGAGACTCTTGTGGTTTGTATAGATATCAACGTGAATACCATATAAATAATATCTCCACATCTTCAATGCATGAATAACTGCAGCTAACTCTAGATCATGCGTCGAGTAGTTTTTCTCGTGTTTCCGCAGCTGCCTTAAAGTATAAGTAATAACCTTACCGTGCTACATCAATACATAATCTAACCCCACGCCTGAAGCATTACAATAAACAACATAGCTCTCTGATCCTTCTGGAAGTGTCAGGACCGGGGCCGAAGTCAATCTATCTTTTAACTCTCGGAAACTGCGCTCACAAGCATCGGTCCATTGGAATTATACTGATTTTTGAGTTAGCTTCGTCAATGGTGCAGAGATAGAAAAAAATCCTTCTACAAATCTTCTGTAATAACCTGCCAACCCCAGAAAACTATGAACCTCCGTAGGTGTTGTAGGACTTGGCCAAGTCTTCACAGCTTCAATCTTCTAGGTATCTACTAGAATACCATCAGCTGAAATAATATACCCCAGAAAAGTTACAGAATTCAACCGGAACTCACATTTCGAAAACTTGGCATATAGTTCCCGAGTCTGAAGAATTCTAAGAATAATACGTAAATGATCTGCATGCTCTGCTTCAGATCGAGAATATACCAGGATATCATCGATGAACATAATAACAAATAGATCTAGGAACGGCCTGAATACATTATTCATCAAATTCATGAATATCGCCAGTGCATTAGTCAATCCAAATGACATTACCCGAAACTCAAAATGATCATATCTAGTTCTGAAAGCTGTCTTTGGATGTCCTCTTCCCTAACTCTCACTTGGTAGTACCCGATCTCAGATCTATCTTTGAAAACTATCTGGCACCTTGCAACTGGTCGAATAAATCATTAACCCTTGGAAGTGGATATTGTTACATCCCGTATTTTGTACCCTCGGGTAAGTCAAGGCGAGTGACACAAGTTGCGTACGGAAAATTGTAAAGTGGGAATATTAAGAAAGGTCAGGGGTAAAATGGTAAATTTGCATAATGACTCATGGAAATACGGAGAAAGGCCAGGGGCAAATTTGGAACTAAGGCAAAATATTTTTCATGAAAAAGATGAAATTTGCTAGAACTTTCATGAAAGGGGGGCCACTTGGCCATGGACCCCACTTGCAAATGTGGCCAAATGAATTTAGGCCAAACAAGGGACAATTTGTTCCATTTCTATTGGAAGGGACTTGGTATATATATATGAGGAAAGATGACTTGTTCATCTTTTTCCCCTAGAATTTTCAAGAAACAAAGAACAAGAAAAGAGAGGAAAAAAAAGACAAGGCATTCGGCCTTGAGCAAGAACAACCGAAAAAAAAAAAAAAAAAGAGAGAGTTCACAACTTGTTTCTCCTAGCCAAACAATTCCTTGGAAGGTTCTTAGCATAGTAGGGTGTATTTGGAGCAAGGAAAACACAAGTCTTGGAAAGTCTTCAATTGCAAGCCAAGTGAAAAAGTAAGGAAAAAAGGTAAGGTTTAATCCTTTTCTTAGGTATTATGGATGTTTGAGTATGTTGTGTGCGTAGAAATGGATAAAATTCACATGTTGTGGAAGTGTGAGTGTGTGCCGTGAGGGTGTGTGTGTGTGTGTTGTGTGTTGTGTATTGTGTATTGCATGAGAAATTGAGTTAACTTTATGTTGTAGTGCATGGAAAATATGGAAGCTCATGAAAAGTATGCTTAAGGGGTGTGTTGGCCGAATTCAAGCTAGTGAAAAGAGGGGATGAATTGATTTTAATTAGAATGGAAATTGTTGTTATGGAAGGTTTTATAATGTTAGGATAAAGATTTAATGGTTTGGAGGAATGAAAATTGGATTGTTGTGCTTGAATTCGAAAGAAGGAAAAAAATTGTTGTTGTTGTTTCATAAATTGGAAGATATGGGTAAGTAGTATATTGATGGTATTGTTGGAATATCATGTGAAATAAATTGTATTGAGTTATATTGAATTGTTGGAATTAATGGATATTGGATATATAGTTTGAAATGCTCTTGGTTTATGTTTGAATGACCTTAGATTAGTATGTGAATATGAACATATTGATATTGGATTATAAGTGTAAAGTTGGATTTGGAGTTGTTGGATTATTTGGAAAGTAAGACTATTTGCGCTAGAATGCGTTTTTAGTCGATTGTTGATGTTGCTTATATTGTTGTTGATATTGTGTTGTTAGTTTGGCCGGGTTTGAATTCCCGGATTGTTGTTGTTTGATATGGGCCAAGTTGAACTTGGTGGGATGGAGTATTTATAGGGGAGGTCTTTGCCGAAATCTCGGTAGCCAAGTTTTATTTTAAAGGATCCAATTCCCAAGGCACTAATCATGTTTGGTAAACATGACCAATTTGTAGATTTTGGCGAACTTGGAGCTTGAGTTTGGAGACGTGGATAAGGCGTAAAAGGTATGTAAAGCCTACCTCTTCTTCATATGGCATGTCCTAGTTAGTATAGGTCAAAATCCGACCCTCGGGAAAAGTCCTACCCCTCGGAAACGACACCTAAATTTATTCACTATTCATTCAGTAGAATTGAACCCAAAACTTGTGCTTTAAGGTAAAATGATGTTCAAACGTCCGAAACCCTTGGAATTGAACCGAAATGTCTTGAAACCTTCGTGGATGACCCAATGGGACATAATGACCGTATTTTCATGTTTGTCACTCGAGTCTCGATATACGTGCATACCGGATTTCCATTACTTGTTTTATTGAAACTTTATAATCCTGTTTTAAGTTTTCTTGTGGTGTTGCTATTCATTGCTAGTCTCGTCTTATAATTCGTGTTCTTTCAAGGTGAGACAAAGTGACCGTGGTTATTCCATAAGGTAATCGGGGGCTACCGACCTTACGTCACCCCGACAGACACATGACTTTCTTTGGGTTCTTATGCATCTTGCTTATATGATACGTATATGACATGTATATGATATGTATATGAAAATGGGGAATTTTGGGGAATGGATACCGTTGCGCTATAGACGCATTGCCACTCGGTCGGTGGCGTAATTCCATCCGGACGCGGGATGCCGGACGCGCGGGACACATGTGGGAAGCCGACGTATTTCGGCGACTTGACTTGTTATTTTTCACATGTATATAACACGGTATGTTTTGAACAAAAGTATATAATAAGCAAGCATGACATCCGCCTGAAAGGCACTTACAGTGCATTATCCTTTCATCTCGTTATATGATCTTTGGTTTCATATGTTGTTATTGCTCACATGTTACATGATTCGCCGTATTATTTTCATGGCTTACATACTCGGTACACTGCTCGTACTGACCCCTTTTCTTCGGGGGCGCGTCTCGTGCCACGCGAGTCGACGGAGTTGACGAGCTCGATCCCTAGGAGCTTCTCCGGTGTACATTGAAAGGCGCTCCGTTGTTCGAGCTCTGTTTTGGGTACTACTCTTATGTATATATTTGAACTCAGCAACGTCAGCCACTTGTAATTACATGTATTTTGTTTAGAGGCTCGTAGACAGATATGTACAGTGTGTGTTCATAACCTAGTTGTCTTTGTCGCCGTGTGATATGTCAGTACAGTTGATCATTACTACTCGTTTACATGTATGCTATTATCGGCGATGTTGTGGGAAAAAAAAAAGTGCCAGTGTTCATACGGCCCACTTAGTAATAAGAACAGGACATATGACAGGGGGTGCCCGGTACAAGTATCGGGTACTCGTCGCGGCCCCTAGACGGGTCGTGACAGATATTTATTCTTTATGGTCACCTTATTCAATTGCTTATAGTCAATACACATCCACAAGGAACCATTTTTCTTTCTTACGAACAACACAGGTGATACCCACGACGATGAACTAGGCCTAATAAAGCCTTTTTCTAACAAATCCTTTAGTTGCTCCTTCAACCCTTTCAATTCTGCAGGAGCCATCCTATAAGGAGGAATAGATATGGGCTTAGTATCCGATAACACATCGATGGTAAAATCAATCTCCCGTTCTGGTGGAAAGGATGGAAGCTCGTCCGGAAACACATCTGAAAACTTATTCACTACCGGAACAGATTGAAGAGTTGGCGGCTTTGCTTCTATATCTTGAACTCGGACTAAATGATATATACAACCCTTAGCAATCATCTTTCTCGCCTTGAGATAGGAAATAAACCTACCTCTCGGGGACGCTGTATTACCCTTCCATTCTAAAACTGGTTCTCCCGGGAATTAGAAACGAACCATTTTTGTTCTACAATCAACATTTGCGTAACAAGAGGCCAGCCAATCCATACCCATAATACCGTCAAAATCAACCATCTTCAGCTCAATCAAATCAGCCATAGTACGACAGTCACAAACTACAACTACACAATTTCTATATATCCATCTAGCTATCACTGGGCCACCAACAGGTGTAGATACTTCAAAAGGTTTGATTGTCTCAGGTTTCACCCCAATACAATCGGCAATATAAGGAGTAATATATGACAAAGTAGAACCCGGATCAATCAATGCATATACATCATGAGAGGATACTGATAATATACCTATGACAACATCAGGGGAAGACTCAAGATCCTGTCGCCCGGCTAATGCATAGATACGGTTCTGAGGGCCGCTCGAACTAGATGCTCCCCCTACCTCTACCACGACCTGCTGGCACCTGCAAACCTTGCCCCAAAGTGCGTATGGATGATAAAGAATCGGCTGCTGATCCTGTGGGCTGGACCCTACCTCTGTCACCTATCGATGGACAATCACGTATCATATGCCCAATCTGACCACAGGCATAACAAGCGTCTGAACCTCGACAGCACTTTCCCGAATGTGGCCTACCACATTGATTGCACCGTGGTAAGGGTGATTTCATTTTACTAGAATTACCTCTATACTGGGAACCCGAAACCCTGGAGCTCATTCTGGACGATCAAATCTCTTGACTGCAAATCGAGGAGGTGAACTATCCACTGATTGGCCTGAATGCCTGGAATACTACTGCCTCTGACTCCCTCTATACTCACTAATAGCACCTGAAGATCTAGCCCTCTTACTATAACCTCTATCATAATCACTCTCACCCCTTTGCTGCTGCTTTTGTTCTTCCAGATTCTGGGCATGGGCCTGAATACGAGAAATATCGATTCCTTCCTGAAGTGAGGCCGTCAAGCACTCCTTAATCAAATGTGGCCCCAAACCACTCACAAATCGGTGTACGCGGTCCCCCATATCGGCTACCATGGCTGGAGCATACCTAGCCAAGGAATTAAAATGAAGGCTATACTCTCGAGCACTCATATTCCCTTGTCTAAGATTCAGAAACCTGTCAGCTCTGGCCCGTCGAACTTCTGACGGCAAATAATGTCAGAGGAAAGCATCTACAAACTCTTGCCAGGCAGGGGGAGGTGCATTTACCCCTCTAGAATATATCCAGGTGCTGTACCAATGAACAACCACATCTCGCAACCTATAAGAAGCCAACTCTACCGACTCAATATCATAAGCTTGTATTATCCACAATGTCCTCCGCATCTTATCTATAAAGCTTTGCGGGTCCTCATCCGATTTTGACCCAAAGAATTCTGGAGGGTTTAGACTAATAAAATCACGGGCTCTAGCACTGGCAGCTCTATCACCATGACCCGTACCCTGCCGCTGAGCCTGAGCGGCGACTAACTGAGTTAGCAAATGGATGTCCTCTCTCATCTTCTGACCTGAGTGTTATATCCCGCATTTTGTGCAATCGGATAATTCAAGACAATCGCGGGAAGACAATAAGCAAGGCCACATTTTATTTTGTTTGGCATATGAGCTGCTTGTGAAAAATTTAGAAGTGGAATTAATGAGGAAGGTCAAGGGCATAAAGGGAAATTCGCAATATGACTCGTGGGAATATGGAAGAAAGACGAAGGGCAAAGTTGGAAGTTGGAAAATTATTTCCATAAATTACAAGAACTAGCTAAGAATATAAAGTGGGCTTGACATTTTTTTTTGAAAGAAAATGGAAGGCCCAACCGGCCATGCATAGGGTCCAAGCCCACATTGAACAAAATTTGGTCAATAAATAAGATGACTAAGTCATCTTTATCACATAACCTCTAGAATTTTCAAGAAAAGAAGAACAAAACAAAGAAGGAGAAAATCTATAGGCCATTCGGCCAAGAGAAAAATTCCAAGGAAAATTGATAAAAAATTCCTTCAAAAATTACTTTCTACCAAGTAGAGGGTCCTTAACAAGGTGGAGTTGTTGTTGAAGCAAGAAAAACTCACAATCATACAAGTTGCCAAGTTGTAGCCAAGGGAGAGAAGTGAAGAAGAAAGGCGAGTATTAATCTTGTTTTGTGTGTTATATATGGTTTATGTGTGTTGTGGTATGCTAAAATGGATGAAATTCATGAAGGAGAGAAATATAGTACATGGCCGTGCATATATATATGTATGTAGGAGTCATGATTCAATTATGTTGTCTAGTGTTTGGTTGTTATGGTTGTAAATGATATGTAGAAATGAGTAGAATTTATGAAAATATGAAAGTTTGTGAAGTGGGTGTGTTGTTTGAAAGTTGGCCGTGAGTATGTGTCAATGTGTAGGAAATATGAATTGAATTTTATGTGGTAATCTAGTTGTAGTTATGGTGGAATTTGTATTAAAAGTGAAAGTTGAATGAATTAGTGGAAGTTGGAAATTATAGTATGTGGCCGTGTGTGTATATTGATAATTGGAAGATTTTGTATATTGAAAGACAACGTTCTTGCATGGGTAGTAAGAAATGGTATTAGTATGACGTTGTTGGAATATATATTATAAGGTTGCTATTGTGTTCATTGAAGTCGGAAGGTTTTGAAGAAAGTAGTAAATTGAGATCGTGCATTTTGAATGGAATATGTGAATTGCTAGTGTGATTGTTGAATTATGTTAATAGTTTGGCCGGGTTTGAATTCCCGGATTGTGATTGATGAGAAATTTGGCTATATTGAATGTTGAGGATGGTATATTTACGAGAGGAAGTCTTTGCTAGAAATTTCGGTAGCCAAGTGTTTCCTTAAGATTTCAATTCTAAGAACCCTAATAAGAGTTTTGGTAAACATGACCAATTTGCAGATTTTGACGAGATTGCGACGTGAATTTGGAATAGCAAAAGGAGTGGAAAGAGGTATGTAAGGTTTCGCCCTTCTTTCTATGGCATGTCTTAGATATAATAAGTTGGGTACGAGCCTCGGGGACAACTGTATTCCCCGGAATCCGCACCTAAAGTTTCTCCTTTTTCCTTCAGTAGAATTGAATTAGAAAGTGCGCGAAATGTTGGAAAGACCTCCTAAACCCCTAGAACCTGCATAAGAGGACCCGATTACCTTAAACCATTATAAATAACGCCATGACACGTATCATATGTAAATTGTGTACCCTATCTCACTCGGCCCGAGGTGGGCCCACTGTTCCCGGAATTTTCCTAATTATTTCGTTTGACTTGTTTTGGAGTAGAATCCTAAGGAAATCCTTGACCCTTGTCTCGATTGTTAAACGATAAGTACAGTATCATCCTAGTGCAAGTGTATACATGATGAATGTGATCTTATAGCGATAACGATGAGCCAAAGATGAGAATGTTAAGCTATTTCTGGATATCCCAATTCTATTGTAGGTAATGACTATTCTAAGGATTCTAAATACATGGAATTATGCCTTATGACCCTGATTGATGTGTGTACCCGACATACGTATATGTATATGATAGTAGAATCAGAGCGCTATATAGACGCTGGTAAATATATATGATAAAAGTATGTGCATATGACAGAAAGAATCAGAGCGCTATAGACGCTGATATATGTATATGATATGAGTACATGTATATGATGAAAGAGCCAGGGCGCTATAGACGCCGATATTTATACATGAAATATGTATATATTTACGGGGAAGATGGAGATAAGGGCAGAGCGTTATATACGCATATCCACCGATCGTTTGGCATTACATGACATGATATCGTCCGGACGCGGGATGCCCGGACGCGGGATGTGTATATTTATGGTTAAATGGATCGGCTGCCGACGCCTCGGCAATATGATATATTCTATTTTTATGTATATATGTATATATATGAGTAAGGAAAGCTAAGAAAGCACAGCATCTGCCCAAGGGCACTTATATGTACAGGTTATGTTTCTATCCCAGGACATGTGTTGTAATTCTTTTATGTCATTATACATGATTTATGTTTTCGCATATTACTATTCATGCCTTACATACTCGGTACACTATTCGTACTGACGTCCCTTCTTGTGGACGCTGCGTTTCATGCCGCGCGAGTCGGCGAAAGGCGGATTTGATCTTTAGAGCTCTATGCCGCACCGCCTGACAAGCGCTCCGGTTGTTCGGAGCCTCACTTGTGGTACTCTTTTGTGTATATTTTCGGGCACGACAAGATTTCGGCCCTTTCTATGTATAAGTGTACTATGTCTAGAGGCTCGTAGACGGATATGTACGATCGCTATGTACGGTTAAATATGTGGTATTTTGGCATCTTAGTACCGTTGTATGAAGCGATAGCGAAGCTAACTAGTCTATGTTCATAATGACGCTGCTAATGTTAATGTTCAGTTCGAGAAAAAAATACGGTACTGTTCATACGACTTGCTAAGAGGTACAGGTAAAATGATGGGTAAGGGGTGCTCGGTACAAGTATCGGGTACTCGTCACGGCCCCTAGTTGGGTCGTGACACTGAGGCATCTAGTGGAAGAACTGGGGGTATTGGAGCTGGAGCTGAGGCCCCCACATGCTCCTCTGAAATGGGTGGAGTCTCTGAAATTGGTGGAGTATGAGAGGTCCGAGATGGAACCACATTCTGGGACTCCCCCTCCTATATGTCTGCCGGCAACCCCCGCTCAGTCTTCCTTCTAGCCACTTTCTTACCCTTCTGGGCAGCTATAGCTTTTCTCTTCATAGGCATTGCTGAAAACATAACACACAGTTAAGAAAAGGGAATTCTTATATCATAGCTCTATTGCACGATCTACGATAAGGAAAAAAGGTCAATCATTCCTAAATAACCCGCAGCCTCCTGTTTATAAGTGTGGCGCGCTTCACACCCATAAACAGGAATCTACTGGAAATGGCTCGTAGACACACCCTAGGATGAGCTGCTCTGATACCACTTTTGTCACGACCCAGCTGGAGGGCTATGACGAGTACCCGGAGCTAGCCTACCCAGCACCCCCTAGCATGCTTCTTCTAATCTTATCTTGGTGGACCACGTATCAAACTCACAATTATCATAATCTGTATGGGCATGAATTCTCAAACAAAAGCTCATCTATATAATAATCATCAACTCTGCCCCATATATATATACACAAGCCATCAAGGCTACAAAAATGATATACAAAATATGAACCGGTGAGGTCTATGAAATGCCTAGCTATACACACATATCTACGAGCCTCTATATAGAGTACAAGAAATCATAAAGATGGGGCAGGACCCGGTCGTGCCCAAACATGTACACAAAAGAGCAATACTAATAAACTGCAGCTCCGAAGTAAGTGGACCGCTCCTGAGAATCCACTGATGAAACACCTAAAGATTAGATCCGTCTCCCTGCCTACCTGTGGGCATGAACGCAGCATCCACAATAAAAGGACGTCAATACGAACAATTTACTGAGTATGTAAGGCATGAATAACAACATAATAGGGATATAAGGAACATAAGATAAAAGAGATAACATGTACATCTGATTGCCCCTCAAGGCGGATATCATGCATGCTTAGTTTTTCCTTTCAAAATAACATCCCTATGTACATAGTACAACACACACCGACCATATACACACGGTGTTATCATCATATGTATAATATACTGCACGGCCATATAGGCATGGTGTTATCATCATTATCCTGCATCCGGGCATCCCGCGTCCATGATGATATCGTAAGCTGCCCACTGCAGTAGTGTGTGCATCTACGCGCCTGCCGGTACGGTGTGAGAAAATACATACATATATATATGAAGCATGCATGAGAGCCCAAATAAAGCGTTACTACTCTTTCGGAGTGACGTAAGGTCGGTAAACCTCCGATTTCTATTATGGAGTCATCATCATCGCTATATCTCACCTTGGAGGAACAACTATTATAAGATGAGATCAACAACCATGGATACAATCGATAATCAGGTGACAAACTCAATAACATCATGAGAACATTAAAAACTTTAAGCTTTGGCATTTCTAGAATTGAAATCATCATCATAATCACCATCATTATCATCACGAAGAACATTGTCGACAATATCATAAGAATCATGGAAATTATGGGCTTCCAGTGTTTCTAGGAATAGGAATATTTTTGAATATCATGTGGAGGTTCACAACTATGGAATCATGCCTTTATAAGGAAAAAGGTTAGCCTTACATACCTTCACGTCTTCTTAACTACTAAATGTTTTCCTCCAAATCTCACAAACTCTACATTCAAGAGAATTCATACTAAGGTTAAGTCATTGAAAACATTCTTCAGCCTAAACTAACATAATTACGAACTAATGAAATTTGGGCAGCACTTCCCCTATTTTACCAACTTCCACCATATTATAAAACAGCTCCCAAACAACAATAACAACATCCATAATATCATAATCAAGAAGTTATATCCAATTTAATTACCAATTTAACCAAAATCCCTTTTTCAAGTTCATCCTCTTCACTTCAACACTTATAGCTTCTCCACTTTAATTCTTTTCCTTTCTAGGAGTTACTAAAAATTTAAGTCAACCCAACCATATAAATAAGATGAAGAACATACCTTACAATAGAAGAACTTCAACCCACTCAACTCCCTCCAAGATCAAGTTCAGCACAACTTTGAAAGGAAGCAAGAACAATCACCTTCCATGGATTTATCTTGAGGTTTTGAAGTTTGATCTTCCCTCTTGATATTATAAAATGGTGTGGACTGATGGGGATCCTTCAAGAACTCTTAATAAGCCTCTAGAAGTGTGGGGAAATAAGCATGGGAAGTTGGAATGAAAATAAGGTCTCTTAGGATTTAAAAAGGTGGCAAAAATCGCACCCCGCTCCAATTGGCGGCGAGTATGTGGCCGGATAATACCTCCACCAATTGGGGGTGATTTTAGGCAGTGATTTCACCCAAAATGTTGAGTTGGTGGTCAGTATGCGGCCCAGCATTCTCAATATGCGACCGCATACTGCCCCAACTTCTTCGGTTTCGCGAAATTGCGTTCTTTTCGATTCGTTTGACCTCCTATCCTTATGGAACCTTCTTGGCACTTGTATAAAACTTCATTAAACATCTAAGGGGCCCTATGTATTCACCTCAAGGTAATGATAAGCAATACCTATTTCAAATGTTACATAATCTTCCCAAACATGACTCCAACTCCAATTTCTCCAACAAATTTACTTCCACCGCTTCATATAACTTCGAAACCTTAATGGATACACTTAGCATTATCACATACCCTTCCTAACATCATATGGTCTTCATTTATACTTTATTCGTGAGTTGGTTCACTCATAAGGCAAACATCACGAAACTTCCAAGGTATAACAGTGCTGCTAGCTATTTTCATAGCAAGAGAGTTATTTTGGAGATTGTAGAGAGCATTTAGATATTCATAAAGTTTATTAATAAAATATTTTCATCAAATTGGTATCAGAACTTCTACAATCCAGTTAGAGAATCAAATAGCTTCCCCTGCCGGCGGGCGGCACTAGTGAATGTGTGTTACCCGTATGGCCAAGAATTATAAATGTTGGCAAATCTTTGGGCAAATGATATATGAGTGAAAAATAATCATGTTGAGCATGATTAAAAAAAAAACCTTGAAGGTTTAAAGGAGCAAGAAAATATAGCACAAGCAAAAAGAACGATCTTCTCTAAAAGTTGGAGAAGTGGGTTAATAAAATAATATTGAGTGTTGGTGACATAGTGCATCAACAATTGAAGGTTGGAGAGAAGAGCTCCAACAATTGAAGATTGAAGAGAAAGTGCTTCAATAATTGAAGGTTGATGAGAAAGTGCATCAACAAATTGGAATATTGGAGAGAAAGCGCTCCAACGATTGTGAAAGTTGAAGAAAAAGTGCTTCAACAATTGAAGGTTGGTGAGAAAGTGTATCAACAAATTAGAATGTTGGAGAGAAAGTACTACAACAATTGTGAAGGTTAAAGAGAAAGTGCTCCAACAATTGATGGTTGGTGAAAAGTGCATCAATGAGATTGGAAACAAGTGCTTCAACAAAATTGGAAGATGATGACAAGTGCTTCAACAAAATTGGATATATGACTTTGAATTGTGGGAGAATGTTGGAAAAACTAATTCAAAGTTGTAGGAAACTACAAGTGGTTAGGGTTTGGTATTTAATTCATGTCTTGTTAGGGTTTATAGTCAAATTTATATGGAAATAGGATTTACAGTTTATAGTCAAAATATGTTTCATACTATAGGGTCTTTTGCTAGCTATTTTCAAATCAATACAGCTATTGTGGAGGTGTAGGGAGTATTCAGAGATTCAGGGAGTTTATCAATAAATATTTTCCTTCAACAGATATTACTAAAAAGTATTTGGTGAAATAATTAATATATTATTAACACTAATTTTCTCCTAAAATACTTATATTGGTTAAAAACCCTCTAATTTTTTCGTAAAAGATTTGAGCAGCCGAAGACCATGAAATACAAGAAAGGAATTATCTGAATATGAGATAATTTGATTGTTTATTAGGTCTGAACATTATTCATGTGAAGGACTATCTCTGCTCGAATTCACCACCGTATCGAGCTGCTAGGTTTCGTTTAGGTAAACATATTTAGATCTGCCAGTGCTTGGGGTTGACAAAGTCATATTCATGAGAAGTTTATAAATAGGCAGGGGCCTGCCAGTGCTTGTAATTGCTTAGATGTAGGCTGGCAGCAAAGTGAAGCCTGAGTTAGTAAAACCCCTTTGTTGATCTTAGTCTTAGGCTAAAACTTTATTTTCTACTTTAAAATTGTAGAGTTTTCTTCGATACTAAAAAATGTACAATCATGCTTTCACCTTCCCTTTCAAGGGATATAATCAATACATACATTTCATCCCCTGAACAACAATTAGTATATGATCCTATTTGTTTGTATTGTAAGTACCTACAGTAGTTCAAACTTCAAAAACTAAAGAGGAAAGATAAGAGAAGTCACAAGAAGAGTTAGAATATCAAAACATCAAAGAAATATTCTTCTTCTTCATATGTTGAATTGACTAACACATGAAAATTATACAAAAAATGCAGCATCAACACTGATTACATTGAAAAAAAATTCTAAACTAAATGACTAATAACAACATAGGGTGTACTTAATAAATAAATATTTGTATCAAGAAGAATATAAATTTCATAAATACTTATGGGAAGAAGAAAATCAACATATCTAGTAAATGTGCACCTTTCCTGTACTATTTATAACAATGAAGGTGATTTATATTCCTGATTTATAAGTCCATTTGTATAATCTGATTTTTCAGCCAAATACATAGACAACCCGTTAAAGTTGGTAGAAAATTCCACTTAGACACCTCAATTGAGGCTTGTTCCTATTGGACACTCCTACTGTAACACCTCATATCTTCGGGCTAAGGTTGACTCGTAAGATGGGGATATAATAGAACTAATATGGGAAGTGCAAGAAGTGTTTTGAAACCTATAAAAGGTATAAGAAGAGTCCTTAGGCAAAGCAAATTCGAAAGCTACTCTACGGATCATGTTTTCAAGTAAGTTTGCATCAGGTCTTAGTTAAAGTGAGTATTCGGAAAAAAAAAATATAAGGAATTTTAGAAAACTTCAAACACAAAAATTGTAGATCTTTGAAATAGATTTCCATCCATAGATAGTGGATCCCAAATGAACATTTGTACAAAAAGTTATGTACGTTTTACTGTACAGTGTTCTGTCAACTTACGACAGAATTTACGAGCCGTAAATTCTGCCAAAAAATCATACACACTATTATTGATTTGCGGGCCTTAAATCTGATTTACAGGTGTAACGACTAGTTTTTTCATTATATTTCTTTTGATCCATTTACCCTCGTTGACCCTTCCTCGAGCCTTGTGAGTATGATTTTAAATCGCATGGATGAGAGATATGGTTCCCGAAGTCAACGAGCTAGTTCTAGTAGGATTTTTGGAATCTAGAGCCTTAAAGTGAAAAACCTTTAACCAATAGTTGACTTTTGTATAGACATGCCCGCAATCAAATTTTGACAGTTCCATTAGGTTCGGAATGTGATTTATGATTTAGTGGAGTCATTGGTTTGGTTCCCGAAGGGTTTGGGTGTGATTTGAGTCATTGGTAGAGAAACTAGTTAAGTTAAAGAGTTAGAGTTGACCACGGTAAAGATCAGGTCAATATGACATCGTGTCGATGTTTTAAAAGTTCCAACAAGTTTGTATGATGATTTTGTACTTGTCCGCAAGTTTTAGTTAGATTCCGAAGAGTTTCGGATGGATTTAGATTGTGTTGCGCTCGTATTCGATATTTTCGTAGTAGTTTATTTCGCCATAAAGGGCACTATATTTATCAAAAGACCATTATTTTGTGTTTCTATTTAACCATTAGATCCATATTATAATTACGAAGCCATATAAAAAAGAATAGTCAAATTTCGCCTTCGTATGAAGAAGTTATGGTCATTGTAGCGTGGATAGTTGTTGCTGAACCTTGTGAGTGCGCAATAGCAGACTTCTAGTCACTGTAGTGGACATTGGTCAGCTGGGTGGAAATCTCTATGTATAAAAAAACCAGATCACGTTCATTTCATATTTTGAGCATAGCTTGAGTTCTAGAGCTACATTTG
Source organism: Lycium ferocissimum (assembly GCF_029784015.1). NCBI lineage: Eukaryota > Viridiplantae > Streptophyta > Magnoliopsida > Solanales > Solanaceae > Lycium > Lycium ferocissimum. The sequence continues at coordinate 26,316,359 of NC_081343.1, forward strand.
AGGTGATTTTTGCGGTGTGTTCTCGTCTCAACGAGGGGACATTAATCGTTCTGAGACTCTTCGAAGAGGAAAGGAGCTCAACTCGATTAGTTCGTGGCACCTGCTCAGAATCAAGGTAGGTTACAACTCACATTATGGTTAGACTTCGGTTTGAAAAGCATATGTCGAGTCAGTGATTGTCGGAGAAAGCATGTTACGCCTTCGGGTATGAAGTTGGGATGGATTACCTTTAGTTGGTACTGTTGTTTGATTGTTGGCTTGTCTCCTTGTTGTGATCTATTGGCTTGTTGCCACGTGTGATATTATACTTGATACTTAGTCGTCTTATCACGATTGTGAAATTGCTATCCCTCACTTATTGGTTATTATCTTAGATAGAGGAAAGGACTTGACTTATTACTGATATCGCGAGATGTGTCCATGTGTGGCACGATTGATTTGATATGTTGTCATTAGTCATTGATATTATGCAGCGTACTCATTCTCATCTTTTATGATACTCTTGTTACACCCCGTAGTTTGTACGTTGTGATTCGTTAGGTGTTGGTTGCTTTCAGTATGGACATTGGAGTTACCTCCAAGGATATATGGGATTATATGCAATTATCTTATGGTTTTGAGGGTTTAAGTTCATGTAATAAGCTACGGAAGGATTGGAGGGAAGGTGAATCAAGAAAATTAACTGTGTTGAACTTTGGAGAAAATATGAGGGGCAATTTTTGTCCCACTTGGAGAAAGAATATCTTTTAGTATATGAGGAGTTTTGGAGCAAAGCAAAGCCTAAATTTAAGTTCATGAAGTCTAGTTTCCAACGCAACAAACCGCTCGTTGATAGGACATCAGAGTAGAGAGTTATGGATATTACAAGTTAGGCCGCCAGAGCAGAAATTAACCCTTCCTGAACGCGACCAAAGGGCCGCAAACGCGAAGAGTTGTACTGAAAAACCCTTCGCGAACGTGACCCAAGGCCGCGAACGAGAAGGGCAAATTTTAAGTTGGTTCCACCGACTTCAACCCTATATAAAAGGGCCAAAACCCCTCATTTTTCACCCAATAATTCTCAAAAACACTCAGCAACATATGAGAGCATATATACTACACAAAAGTGAGGATTTTGAGTAATTTCAAGTGACGGAATATTAATCGAAGTCCGGGTAACATGTAGTTGTGAATATAGTATTGTCTTTCGATGAAGTTGGCTTGGATTTAAGGTGAATATTGAAGATATTGTTGCCCTAGCGAGGACAAGGTATGAATCTTCCCTTATCTATATTGATTTTGGTTTATTGACGAAGATAGAGTTATTAAATGATCGTATAATGAACTGTTGATGGAGAAATTGAATAAACAATGTGTGGGATGTTTATGGAGTATTTTGGTGTAAATATTGTTGTTGTTGATGTTGGTATTGTCGTTGGTTGTTGGATTGTGATTTCGGGCTAGGCATAGAAACAGGGAAGATGCTGCCCGAATTTCGGCAGATCCTAAATGGATTTAAATTAGAGGCTTAAGACGAACGTACGATGATGAGACTAACAATAGTATGAATGGTTTTATATGTAGATTATGAGACTGCGGACGATTTTAAGTAGATTGCAACATAGAAGGTAGGGTGGAAGGTCGGGAAGTGAGTTTCCAGGTATGTTAAGGCTGTTCTTTTCTTTCATTTTGGCATGATCTATGACAAGTGCGAAACGTAACGATATCCATAATGAATCGACTCCTAGATGTAGGAGTTCACGTTCTTGTGTTGGTATTGGTGTTGTTCATGTCCCGAGTTCCTTGACTGCTTAATCCCGAAGGGGCATCCATAAGTTGTATGTTTCCATAATGGTGTCTAAATCCCGAAAGGGGCGTTCATAAGGCTTCTTTGTTCATATGCATTTCATATTTGATTTTTAAGTCTCGAAGGAGACAAATGAAAAGGGGAAGAAGCTCCCTTTTGAACTAAAAGTTGCTCCGAAGGGAGTCTTTTGATGTTTTACGAAGATTATTATGCATTTGCACATTTATATGTGTATCACATATCTTATGGGAAAGAGGGAAAGGGCTAAAGCCTTATGTACACAAGCCACCTGATCAGCTGGTACACGATAATTATGATGCCCGAAGGGGCTGCCTGATGGGGCCATTATGCTATTATGCTTGAAGGGGCTACGAGCAGGGCGAAGGCATGGATTATATAAATATATACTCATGATGTAGTAAGATTTCATATGCACAAACATGATTCGTTGATAAGATTTGAATTGGGGAAAAACACCAATCAACACTAAATGCGGAATTAAAGGATAACAAGAAATTGGGATGAGAATTGAAGAAAAGGGGATGAGAAATACAGGATAAAAGTAAGACCCAATGAATAATAAACCTATGAGCAAACCTAAGTATATGAAACCTAGACCCTCTCAATTTGATTCAACTCAAAGAACCTATACTATTTGAAATCAAGACATTGAATCCACAAATGAACAACCCTTCATGAGATCAATGGAAAATCGGTTGAAGACCAACAATGGAATCCACCATTAACTATTACTAATCTAAAGCTAATCCTAGCTAAACAATCTATCTCTCCAAAGGAGTATTCTCAATTCATCATAATCTAAGTAAATGAAATGTCTAAGTCTAGTATTTATACTCCTAGACTAAAGAAGACTAAGTTATTACAAAAATGTCATTAATTAGGCAAGGGCCTTATTTGGCTAGTCTTCTTAGTGTAGTCTTCAATTCAAGGATTGACCTTCAATGGCCAAACACGTCCCTCTTTGCATAGATGGCCCTCTAATCAACCTTGCATGCATGGCCTTCTTGCAATCATAACCTTCGTTGCGCCAAGTAGCCACTTGCACAAATAGTCCTTTACGCAAATAGCCACATCAAGCTCTAAATCTCCTAACCAACAATCTCCCAAACCTTGTAGGATTCCACCTCTATGAAGCTCGTAGAGACTTGACTCTCATCAATGATCATCATCAAGTGTGTAGTGTGGAAATACACACTTGAGGCCCTTTGAAAAGCTCCAAATGTAGCGAATAATCTCCAATGAAGATTATAGGCTCTATAAATGCACTCGAGCCAATGAGAATCATATCATCCTCCCCTTCTTTAAAAGGATTCATCCTCAAATCCGATCCTAGCAAAAACCAAGGGAAGACAATAACAAGCAAGATCCTCAAAGCATGAGGGTTAGTGTTAGCACAAACAAATCGACCAACATGCCAAGGATGCACAAACTTGTGGTATAACCACTCATCAATAATCAATGTGAAGAAATTCTCCACATATGGGGCACCAAGAAGTTGACCCCTCCAAAGATCATCATAGGCAAATAGGTAATAAAGAAAGGTGTCACACAAACAACTTCTTCAACTAAAGTGACCTCAAGTATATACTTATTATGGGGTTCAAGCACAATTTCAAGCTATCCATTACTATTTGGAACACTCATGGAAGAAGTGACAATTTGCAAACAAGTTTCACCTTCATTTTCAAAACATCCTTCCTCAAATATCATGTTATTTCCCTTCAAGGGAAGGTTTCCATCACAAGGGAAAGGGTTATCTAACCTATGCCAAGCTAAAAGTAGCATCTCCCCATCCCTTAGGTTAGGAGATCTAGTATAATCCTTCCAAGAAGTGTGCTCTTGTTCATGTAACTCACTCCCTTTCTTTAAAGAGCACTCTTCACTTTCGGAAGCCATTCTCAAATTCGACGTTGGTCCATCAAGTGGGTCACAAACCCTCACGAAGGATCCCTCGTCCTCGGGGATGGTGTCAAGAACTTCACCCACCCCATGCTTGTCATCAAGACTAAGCTCATCATCATCCCATAGTGGGTTACAAAACACATTATAGTCTCCAAAGGAAACTACATGCTCAACATTACCATACACCCTACTGGTACATCATTTCCACAAGTCATGTCAACTTCAAATAAGGCATTATCTCTAATGAGAGGACAATCATTAAATGATGAAGGTTCAAAATAGGCAATTCCACTCTTATAAGGACAAATGTCATTTTTCCAATCACTTTCATGCACATGACTAGATAAGTGATCAACTATATCAACATCATTACTAAATTGAGGTTCATTAAGCACAACACACAAATCCTCAATTAGTGGACTATTATCACAAGCAAATTAATCTAGGAAAATACCCACACTAGTTGGACACAAATCGATCTTACTAGAAGAGTCAATTCGGTCATCTCTAGGATAACCTAGTGGGTGAGCTATCATATCACTTGACAATGTACTAAAATGCAAATCACAAGTGTCAACACTAGGTGGACACAAATTGACCTCACAAAAAGATTCAATTCGGTCATCAATAGGATCAACTAGTGTTGGAGCACCCCTATCAACCACATTGTCAATATTCATCAAAGACCAATTAAGCTCAACACATGGTAAAGAGTCATTAAGTTTAATGCATGGTAAACTATTTTTCATACTCAATTCGGCATCAAGATCACTCAAAGAAGCAGGAGTATTAGGATAAGCTTCTTTACCTCTGTGCATTCAAAGGATCTTCTTTACCTTGAGCTACCAGTGGTAAGCTCACTTGACCAATTGGAGGGATAGTCTTAGCCTTCATTCTTTCTTTCAAGCATGGGAGTTCTTCACATGACTTCTTTAGTAATTTATCTCCTTGGGTACCTACAAAAGAGTCTTCATAACAAGATGAAGAAGTAAAAAGTTTAGAATGATGTTGTGACAACTCCCTCACGTCACTCCGCACAACCTCTCATTTTTTCGCTCTAGAGTTGTCACATAGCTCTCCCTTACTCCTTTCAATTTTGTATCTCTCATGTTCTTCAGAAAGGGAATGAGCTCCCAAAATTCCCTTGGAAGGGTTAGGAATGTGCTTGGTGTCTTTTTTCTTTCCATATGGATTGACAAAGCAACACCTCTAAAATTCCTTTAAGGCACTCCATGTTACACCTCGCATTTTGTGCGTAGTCGGAAAAATTGGAAATAATTCGGAATGGTAAGAAACAAGGCTTTAATTGGATTTTACTTAATGTGCATGTGATGTTTAAGGAAATATCGACGCGGAAATATTAAGGAAGGTTAAGGGCTAAATTGGAATTTTGTAAATTAATCCCGTGAATTTCCAAAAACGATCCCTCGTCGATTGGGCTTGGAAAAAAATGATGAAAATTTAGGCCCAAGGTATAGGGGTGGCCGGCCATGCAATGGCCTTGGCCAAGCCCATGAATTGGTCATGTGCTTCACATGTGACCAATTAATGAGTTATAAGTGAGTGAGAGTTCAAGAAAATTCAAGAAACAAAGAACAAAACAAAAAAATTTGAAGAACTCCAAAAAAAATCAGCTCTCGGCCGAACAGTGGAGAAAGGGAAAAAAATAATTTCCAAGTCCTTTAATCTTGTTCCAAAAACTAGTATCTTGTGATTTTCTTGCTAAGTCAAGCCTCCTTTACAACTTGGTGTAGTTGGTTTGGAAGAAGGAGCACTTATTCATTCAAGTTGACAAGTTGTTCTAGTGAAGAAGTTTGAAGAGAAAGGTAAGGTTTCAATCCTTTTTTCTATGTTATGAAGCTTTGGTTTGTGTTGTGGTATGTAGAGACAAGTTGAAAGCATAGAAATATGGAAGTTTGCATGGTGGAAGGGCATGTATGTAGGTGGCCGTGTGTGTGTTCTAGTGTGTAGTGTGATTATGTTGAATTCTATGTCGTATTATAGTTGTGGTTATTGTGAAATTAGTATTGGAAGTGAAAGTTGAATGAAAATTCAATGGAATGGAAAAATGCATGTTGGCCGTGGGATGTATAGGTGGTGAAACCATGACGAATTTATTTTGTTTAATATGTTAGTTGCGTCGTTGTGATCTTTATAGTGTAAATGGAGGTTTAACGATTTAAGTTTGGCATTAGAATTGCATATATGCTATTGTAGGAAAGTATATGTATTCTAACCTAGTTGATGTGTAATTATGGAAATGCATTGTTCAAGTGTTAATTGTGATTGTTGGTAATGAATTTGAGAGACGATAATGCGTTATGAATATGTTCGACGAAGAATGGAAGTTTTGGGTGAGTTATGGTTTCGGTGGAAAATTTATATATTTTGCGAATAACATGTAAAACTATGTATAATGTCTTTAAACGATGTTGAGATGATCTTGGTAAGCAAATGAGTATGTAAACATTGATATTGGTTTAGAATGTGAAGTTAGTTCGGAAGTTGTTGTCTTATGTTGAAAGAAGACTACTCGTGTTAGTATGTGATTCTTGTTGTGGATTAATGTTGTTGGTTTTGTTGTTGTTGATATTTGAGCCGAGTTAAATTCTCGGGGCGTCATATTCATAGGGGAGGTGCTGCCGAAATTTTGTTAGACAAGTATTAGTGCAAAATGAAGGCCTAAAGCCTTATGGTTAACTTATGGCGAACTTGACCATTTGTAGGTTTTGGACGAAAAAAGAATTGAGTTTTGGAGAGCGTAAAAGGCGCAAAAGGTATGTAAATCTTTCCTATTCCTCTCTTGGCATGTCCTAAGTGTACTAGGATCGGAGTTGAATATCGAGAAGTATTCTGTTCGTCGGAATCCGCGTTTGAAAATGCCCCTTTTTCGTCCAATGGAATTGAATCCTTCAAGTATGTTTTGATTGAAAGAATTATGCAAATTTTTACAAATTGCCTGAAAAGTTATGGAACGTCCCTAGGACCTATATAGGTGATTCCATAGGCATAATATACATGATTCAAGCCCATCGCTTCGGTTGTCCCGAGGTGGACCCACTAATTCCGATTTTACCCTTTTGTATTTATGATTTGTCTTCGAGCAGTTCTAAAGGAAATGTTCTAACTACTATTGTAATTACTAAATGAAAATTATTCTAAATATTTCCTTAAGTCTCGTAAACTATCATGGAACATAGAAATGATCGTAGAAAGGGTATTCCTCCGTAATCCTTTATGACATCCGAAACTCAATTAATATGATTCCGTCCGATTCCACTGCTCGATGGTCATTTGCTATGCTTCATTGAGTCTCTGGAAATCTATATGGTATTTTGTTGCATTTAGTTTCTCACTACTCCATTCGTGGATGCCTCAATGTTTCCCACACTGAGCCCGGGCCAGGATATGTTCTCAAGCGTATTTCTCTGCATTGTTCGCCGTGCTCCGGTGTGAGGGAGCAGGTATGATACGTACATGGGTTGTGGTGTATGATGTGCCATGTACGCTTATGCTGATATTTGATGATTATGCTTTGTTATGGCCATCTGGTATGATATGATCTGTTATGGTTGTGGCGCCAGTGTCGGGGGCGACCACGTTCTGACTGCCGAGTCCCTAACGGGGCCGGTTTTGGCATATGTTTTCTGCATGTATTGTTTCTGATTTCTGATATGCATTTTGATCAGCTATGTATTTCATTCATTCTCCGCACATTCTGTTTTGATCTTAATTTTATTGATTTCAGTCTCTGCTTTACATACTCAGTACATTTTCCGTACTGACCCCCTTTCTTCGGGGGCTGCGTTTCATGCCCGCAGGTACGGATTCACGTTTTGCAGATCCGCCCGCTTAGGCCATCTACCAGCTATTTTACAGTGCTCCTTAGTTCGGAGTTTACATTTTGGTACAGCCTTTTTCTGATACATATGTACATTCGGATTTCAGGGGTACGACGGGGCCCTGTCCCGTCATATGTTTATATTTTCTGTCTGTAGAGGTCTGTAGACATGTGTTGTGGGTTCTGTATATGTCCTGTGAGTTTTGTGTACGTTGGGGCTTGTATGTATATATTTTGTGACGGCCTGATCGGCCCTCGTGCGCCATATTCACTTTCGTGTGTCCGCAGACTATGTCCTTTAATTATTATATATGCTTGTTTGCTATGATGCTAATATGGGATAAGGGTACGTATAAGTGTCCAACTCGGGCACGGGTCACGGCCTACGGGGTTGGGTCGTGACAAAAGTGGTATCAGAGCGGTTAGGTCCTCGGAATGTCTACAGACCGTGTCTAGTAGAGTCCTGTTTATCGGTGTGTCGTGCACCACATCTATAAGCAGGAAGCTACAGGGCATTTAGGATGTTACCCTTCTTTCTTGTCTTAGATCGTGCGGTAGAACTGTATGAATAGGATGATTCTTTCCTAACGAACTGAATTGTTGTATTTTCAGATATGCCTCCGAGAAAGGCTACGGCGGCCCAGAAGGGCAAATCCACAGCGCCCGGTGAGACTAGTCAGGCCCGCAGAGTCACTAGGGCCCGTGCCCAGCCTGAGCTGGAGGCTGTGCCTCCGACAGCCAGCTCGGCGACGCCACCAGTAGCAGAGGGGATCAGAGCAGTACCGGTCGCAGATCAGAGGGCGGCTTCACCGCCAGTTTCTAGAGCCCCAGCACCTGAGCCTCTAGCCCCACAGCCAGGGGCGGAGGATAGAGCTATGCGAGAGGCAGTGCGATTTGACCGGCCGGATGGGTGGCGAGGTCGGGGAGCGCGACGTGAGTCAGGTGGTGATCAGGCACGCGGGTTAGGCAGCTCGAGGGCCCGTGAGTTTTTGACTTGTAACCCTCCAGAGTTCTTTGGGACAAAGCCCGAAGAAGATCCCCAGGAGTTTCTCAGGGAGATGCAGCGCACCCTACGGCTGATTAAGGCCTCCCCGACGGAGTCAGTTGAGTTGGCCTCATACAGATTGCATGATGTCGCGGCCAACTGGTACGAGTCTTGGGAATTAGCTAGGGGTAGAGGAGCCCCTCCTGCGGTATGGGATGAGTTCACGGAGGCCTTTCTGGGTCACTTCCACCAGAGTTACGGAGGGCCAGACAGGACAGATTTTTATTACTCAGGCAGCGAGGCCGCAGTGTTAGGGAGTATAGTATGGAGTTTGACTCTTTGGCTCGGTATGCACCTACTTTGGTAGCCGATATGACCGACAGGATGCATCATTTTATCAGGGGTCTGGATAAGTATTTGGTCGATAATTGCCTAGCCGTGGCTGCCCAGCCGGGTATGGACATTGCCCGCGTACAGGCGTACGCCCAGGGCATGGAGGATAGGCACAGGGGACATCAGCCGGATCGAGATTTTGGCAGGAGTCAGCCCAAAAGGGCTAGGACAGCGGGGTATTCTAGAGAGTTCGGAGCGGAGACTGCCCCCCCGGCCGGCGGGAGTAGCGAGCCATCCTCCTCGGCCGATGCACGGGAGTGCACCTCCGCGGTCCACCGGTCGGAGACCGGGCGATACGGGATATTCGGGGAGCGGGCCCGAGCTCCGAGCTTCGGGATCACGAGCGGTCGGCCATGCGAGGCTCCGGTCGGATGAGGCCACCTAGGCCTCAGTGCTCATATTGTGGCAGATACCATCCTGGAGAGTGCTACCGTGCAATCGGAGCGTGCTTTTCTTGTGGCCGCCTGGGTCATGCAGTGAGAGATTGCCCGTATAAGGGTAATTTGGGCGCGCGGAACACGACCTAGCCGGATCGGTGGCCGGGTCATCATCGTACATAAGCCATGCGCCCCATGGGGCAAGGTACGTCGACATCCGCTGGCCGCGGTAGAGGCCGTGGCGGGGCTTCCGGTTCCGGCGGCCCCTCGCGCGTATTTATGCTTTAGCCGCCGGCGGGATCGGGAGGCATCTCCGGATGTGGTCACGGTACTTTGTTGATCTTTTCTCGGGGCGCCGTATATGCATTAATAGATCCGGGTTCCACATTATCATATATTTCTCCGTTGATTCTTTGATAAGATCGGGATAAAACCCGAGCCTAGAGAGCCGTTTGAGGTAGCTACTCGGTGGGGGATTTTATCATTGCCAAACGAGTATATAAAAATTGTTCGGTAATTATATGTGACCGTTGTACTAAAGCGGACCTCGTAGAGCTGGACATGATTGAATTTGATGCAATTATGGGTATGGATTGGCTATCTTCCTGCTATGCTAATGTTGATTGTCAGCGGAAGGTAGTTCGCTTCCAATTCCCAGGAGAGCCAGTGATAGAATGGGCAGGTAATGTAGCATCGCCGAGAGGTAAGTTTATTTCGTACCTTAAGGCGAGGAGGATGATCAGAAAAGGCTATATTTATCACCTGGTTCGGGTACAAGATTTGAAGGGAGAAATGCCGACTCTCCAGTCAGTTCCAGTAGTTAATGAATTTCCAGACGTGTTCCCAGATGAACTTCCGGGTCTGCCTCCTGAAAGGGAGATAGATTTTTCTATAGATGTACTGCCAGGCACCCAGCCCATATCTATTCCTCCGTATAGAATGGCGCCCGCTGAATTAAAAGAACTGAAGGAGCAGCTGAAAGACTTATTAGAAAAAGGCTTTATTCGACCCAGCACTTCACCTTGGGGAGCTCCGGTATTATTTGTCGAAAGAAAGATGGATCACTCCGGATGTGTATTGATTATCGACGGTTGAACAAAGTAACTATAAAGAATAAATATCCCCTCCCCGAATTGATGATTTGTTTGATCATAATTACATCATGCAGGGCGCCAAGTGTTTCTCAAAAATAGATCTGCGATCGGGCTATCACCAGGTACGAGTACGGGAGTCAGATATTCCGAAGACAGCGTTCCGAACTCGATATGGCCATTATGAGTTCAGAGTAATGTCTTTTGGGCTAACTAATGCTCCGGCGGTATTCATGGACCTGATGAATCGGGTGTTCAGACCATTCCTGGATATGTTCGTGATTGTATTCATTGATGACATTTTGGTCTATTCCCGGTCGGAGGAAGCGCATGCAGATCATTTAAGGGCAGTCCTTGGAGTACTCCGTCAGCAAAAATTGTATGCCAAATTTTCTAAGTGCGAATTCTGGCTGACTTCCGTGGCATTCCTAGGACATATTATTGGAGCTGACGGTATCCGGGTGGACGCGCAAAAGATCGAGGCCGTAAAGAATTGGCCAAGACCTACGACACCCACCGAGGTACGCAGCTTTTTGGGACTGGCAGGGTATTATCGGAGATTTGTGGAAAAATTTGCTTCAATCTCAGCACCTTTGACACGGTTGACTCAGAAGGGAGCCAAGTTCCAGTGGACAGACGCTTGTGAACGAAGCTTCCAATTGCTGAAGGAAAAGTTAACCACAGCTCCAGTTTTGACTCTTCCGGAGGGCCCTGACGGGTATGTTATTTATTGCGATGCGTCCGGTGTTGGCTTAGGTTGTGTTTTAATGCAGCACGGTAAAGTCATAGCCTATGCTTCCCGGCAACTCAAAAAGCATGAAAGAAATTACCCTACACATGATCTGGAGTTGGCTGCGGTTATTCACGCTCTAAAAATATGGAGACATTATTTATATGGCGTACATGTTGATATCTATACGGATCACAAGAGTCTCCAATATATTTTTAAGCAAAAAGAGCTGAATTTGCGACAGAGGAGATGGCTGGAGTTCCTGAAAGATTATGATGTCGATATTCTGTATCATCCTGGGAAGGACAATGTGGTAGCGGATGCGCTTAGCCGCAAATCCTTGGGCAGTTTGGCAGATGTTCCGCCAGAAAAGAAAGAAATCGTTCGTGAAGTCCGTCAGCTAGCCAGCCTTGGTGTTCGCCTAGCCGATTCTGGAGGCATCGGGGTTTCTGTTCGAGAATTCGCTGAGTCCTCCATTATCGAAGAAATCAAGCGACGTCAGTACAAAGATCCTATCCTGGTGCGGTATCGAGACACAGGCCTTGACAGGGAAAAGACCCCGTTCGAGCTTACGTCCGTTGGAGTATTATTATATAGGGACAGATTGTGTGTACCTGACGTTGCAGGCCTACGGCAACAGGTAATGGGCGAAGCACATTATTCTCGGTATTCTGTTCATCCAGGGGCCACAAAAATGTACCATGACCTCAGGTGTTTATTTTGGTGGGATAATATGAAAAAGGACATTGCAGAATTTGTTGCCCAGTGTCCAAATTATCAACAGGTCAAGATTGAACACCAGAAGCCCGGCGGATTATTGTAAGAGATGGAAATTCCGATGTGGAAATGGGAGATTATCAATATGGATTTCATCGCAGGTTTACCCCGCTCGCCATGAAAGTATGATTCGATATGGGTTATTGTTGTGGTGACTAAATCGGCCCATTTCCTCCCGGTTCGGACTACTTACTCACGCGAGAGGACTACGCTGATCGTATATTAAAGAAATAGTCAGGCTCCACGGTGTTCCTATGTCCATTATTTCTGATAGAGGTGCTCAGTTCACAGCTAATTTTTGGAGATCATTCCAAGAGGGACTGGGGACTCAGGTAAGCCTTAGTACGGCATTTCACCGCGGTCGGATGGACGGGACGAACGCACTATCCGGACGTTGGAAGATATCTTGCGAGCACCGTGCTATTGACTTCAGAGGTAGCTGGGATGATCATTTGCCACTTGTTGAATTTGCTTACAATAACAGCTACCATTCTAGTATACAAATGGCGCCGTACGAGGCATTATATGGTAGGAAATGCAGATCCCCTATCGGCTGGTTCGATGTCGGCGAGACTAAATTAATCGGCCCCGATGTGATCCAGCACGCGGTGGATAAAGTAAAGCTCATCCGGGAGCGATTGTTGGCGGCTCAAAGTCGACAGAAATCTTATGCAGATAATCGCCGTCGACCTTTGGAGTTTCAAGTGGGTGACTGGGTATTCTTAAAAGTGTCACCCATGAAGGGCGTCATGAGATTCGGTAGAAAAGGGAAGCTTAGCCCGAGGTATATCGGACCTTATCAGATTATCCGCAAAGTTGGCAAGGTTGCTTATGAACTGAATTTGCCCGCGGATTTGGAAGCGGTACATCCGGTATTCCATGTGTCTATGCTTCGTAAATTTATCGACGACCCTTCCAAAATATTTCGGTAGAGGATATTCGGGTGACCGAGGAGGCGTCCTACGAGGAACGGCCGGTGGCTATCTTGGACCGCCTGAGAGCAGATTACGCACCAAGGATGTGCCTTCAGTTAAGGTATTATGGCGGAACAACAACCCCGAAGAAATGACTTGGGAGGCCGAAGACGAAATGAAGAAGAAGTACCCTCACTTGTTTCTGGCGCCCCCAGGTAATTTAAGTTCTTATGTACTTATATTGATTAAGCAAAGAATTATTTGTGCTAGCCATAATAAAACGAACTCCTCCCTAAAATATTTATAAACCCCTATATGATTATTTTAACATTCGAGGACGAATGTTCTAAAGGGAGGGAGGATGTTACACCTCGCATTTTGTGCGTAGTCGGAAAAATTGGAAATAATTCGGAATGGTAAGAAACAAGGCTTTAATTGGATTTTACTTAATGTGCATGTGATGTTTAAGGAAATATCGACGCGGAAATATTAAGGAAGGTTAAGGGCTAAATTGGAATTTTGTAAATTAATCCCGTGAATTTCCAAAAACGATCCCTCGTCGATTGGGCTTGGAAAAAAATGATGAAAATTTAGGCCCAAGGTATAGGGGTGGCCGGCCATGCAATGGCCTTGGCCAAGCCAATGAATTGGTCATGTGCTTCACATGTGACCAATTAATGAGTTATAAGTGTGAGAGTTCAAGAAAATTCAAGAAACAAAGAACAAAACAAAAAAAAAATTTGAAGAACTCCAAAAAAAATCGGCTCTCGGCCGAGGTGGAGAAAGGAAAAAAAAATAATTTCCAAGTCCTTTAATCTTGTTCCAAAAACTAGTATCTTGTGATTTTCTTGCTAAGTCAAGCCTCCTTTACAACTTGGTGTAGTTGGTTTGGAAGAAGGAGCACTTATTCATTCAAGTTGACAAGTTGTTCTAGTGAAGAAGTTTGAAGAGAAAGGTAAGGTTTCAATCCTTTTTCTATGTTATGAAGCTTTGGTTTGTGTTGTGGTATGTAGAGACAAGTTGAAAGCATAGAAATATGGAAGTTTGCATGGTGGAAGGGCATGTATGTAGGTGGCCGTGTGTGTGTTCTAGTGTGTAGTGTGATTATGTTGAATTCTATGTCGTATTATAGTTGTGGTTATTGTGAAATTAGTATTGGAAGTGAAAGTTGAATGAAAATGCAATGGAATGGAAAAATGCATGTTGGCCGTGGGATGTATAGGTGGTGAAACCATGACGAATTTATTTTGTTTAATATGTTAGTTGCGTCGTTGTGATCTTTATAGTGTAAATGGAGGTTTAACGATTTAAGTTTGGCATTAGAATTGCATATATGCTATTGTAGGAAAGTATATGTATTCTAACCTAGTTGATGTGTAATTATGGAAATGCATTGTTCAAGTGTTAATTGTGATTGTTGGTAATGAATTTGAGAGACGATAATGCGTTATGAATATGTTCGACGAAGAATGGAAGTTTTGGGTGAGTTATGGTTTCGGTGGAAAATTTATATATTTTGCGAATAATATGTAAAACTATATATAATGTCTTTAAACGATGTTGAGATGATCTTGGTAAGCAAATGAGTATGTAAACATTGATATTGGTTTAGAATGTGAAGTTAGTTCGGAAGTTGTTGTCTTATGTTGAAAGAAGACTATTCGTGTTAGTATGTGATTCTTGTTGTGGATTAATGTTGTTGGTTTGGTTGTTGTTGATATTTGAGCCGAGTTAAATTCTCGGGGCGTCATATTCATAGGGGAGGTGCTGCCGAAATTTTGTTAGATAAGTATTAGTGCAAAATGAAGGCCTAAAGCCTTATGGTTAACTTATGGCGAACTTGACCATTTGTAAGTTTTGGACGAAAAAAGAATTGAGTTTTGGAGAGCGTAAAAGGCGCAAAAGGTATGTAAAGCTTTCCTATTCCTCTCTTGGCATGTCCTAAGTGTACTAGGATCGGAGTTGAATCTCGAGAAGTGTCGTTCGTCGGAATCCGCGTTTGAAAATGCCCCTTTTTCGTCCAATGGAATTGAATCCTTCAAGTATGTTTTGATTGAAAGAATTATGCAAATTTTTACAAATTGCCTAGAAAGTTATGGAACGTCCCTAGGACCTATATAGGTGATTCCATAGGCATAATATACATGATTCAAGCCCATCGCTTCGGTTGTCCCGAGGTGGACCCACTAATTCCGATTTTACCCTTTTGTATTTATGATTTGTCTTCGAGCGGTTCTAAAGGAAATGTTCTGTTATGCCCCGCGTTTTCAGAGCATGAGTTTGACATGTACCTCATCGTAGTAATGAGATGTTTTGAAAGGCACAAGCCATGGAAAGTACGTAACAACAAAGAAAAAGGGTGAATTACGATCTCGTAAGTCGTAATCGGAAAGAATATTTTGAAACACGGGAACATGACCATTATTAGTGTAATAAGTGATAAATATCATGTATGGAGAATTTCGGAATATTTCGGGATTGAGCAAATTGAAGAAAATAAGTTCGACGAAAATTTGAGAAACGCGGGACGGATTTTAGTCAACTTTGAAGGCGCATATCTCATAGTATATGTGGAGTTTTAAGGTGGTTCAAAGTCCTAAAATGAAGTTCGTCGAGTCTAGTTTGTAATGCAACCAACCGTTCATTGATAGGACATCGGAGTAGAGAATTATAGACGTTACAAACTGAACTGTCGACGCAGAAACGAGTATTCCGCGGCACGCTACGATACGGCTACAAGACGGCTACGATCTTGTAGCTACAAAGAAACCGACTTCAGCAGTCCGTTTTAAGGGACAAAAAAACTTCATTTTTCAGCAAAAGGGTTCCAAAAGTTTCCAGAAAAATTCAGCCACAAAGGGGTCATCATCTTCTTGTGGAAAAAAAAAAAAAGAATTGAGAAAGAGAAGAAGAAAAAAATTTAGCCTTCAATCTTTGATTCAAAAAAATTGATTCCTCTAGGATTCCTACTAATTTAAAGACCCTCTTCAACGCGGTATAATTATTGAAGCAAGCAAACCTCTTTTGGTGTCAAGTGGAAAATTGAGGAAAAAGGTAAGAATTTGTCTTCTTTTCATATATTATGGATGTCTTGTATATGTTGTAGAGTGGGGAATGAATGAAATTTATGAAATATGTAAGTATAGGGGTGTTGGCCGAATGGAAGTGGTGTGGTATAGAAGTGATTGTATGTAGCATTTTGATTGTTGTTGTGTTGTGGATTTTATGTTGTTAAATGGAGATTTAATGGTTTGAAATAAAGTTTGTAATCATTTGCGGATTATGGAAGAAGTTAATATGACATTAGTATGGTTTCTTATAATTGTAGGGATAATGTTGCTAATATGTAGAATGTTGGTGTAGTTTATGAATTTGGAAGAAAGAAAATGTGTTATAATTATTCTTGTTGGACTTGAAAGAATTTGGGTAGTGCATGTGTTGGGTGGGTTGTTTGGGATATAGTGCGGGTTGTTGAAGTGC
Organism: Lycium ferocissimum; assembly: GCF_029784015.1. Lineage (NCBI taxonomy): Eukaryota > Viridiplantae > Streptophyta > Magnoliopsida > Solanales > Solanaceae > Lycium > Lycium ferocissimum. The sequence continues at coordinate 26,332,656 of NC_081343.1, forward strand.
TCTTGAATATTGTTGAATGGTTTCGGATTAGTATTTGAATGTGTGAACAATTGTGAATTGAATATAAATGAAATATTGTTGGATTATGTAAAAGGAGCTACTAATGTTGGAATATATTTTGAATAAATTGTAGAAGTTGGAAGAAAAGAAATGCGTTGTTGATATTTCCTTGGACTTGGAAGGTTTCGGGTTGCCTTATGTTTTGGTTGGGTTGTTTTGAACAATTTTGTGGATTGTGGGAAATGTTATTGATTTGTGTTTGAAAGGTTTGAATTGTTATTCGAATATGCGATCGTTGATATTAGTTTGGAAATATGTAGTTAAGTTGAATATAATTGGAATGTTGTCGAAGTATGTGGAAATGACTTGTTAGTGTTAGAATGCGTTTGAAATTACTTATTGATGTTGTTGGAATGGTTGTTGGTATTGTTGTTGAAGATTTGGCCGAGTTAAATTCTCGGGGGCGTCAAGTTATAGGGGAAGTGCTGCCCGAAATTCGTAGAAAAAGTAGTGGTTTGGAATTGAATTCTTCGACGCTTATGGCTAATGTTCGATGCCTATTCTTGTTGTTGTAGATTTTGGAGAAGACGAGACTTACGTTTGGATTAGCTTAGGAAGCAAGTAAGGTATGTGAAGCTTACCCTTCTTTTCTTTTGGCATGTCTTAGACAGATTAAGGTATGACATGATTTGTGCCTTGGGGTAACTCCATTCGTAAATTTCGAGTAGGTTTGTGATTCGTATTTGCTTTGATGTTGGCATCCTTAGTATGGTCCGTATGTCTTGGATATGATTGAGTTTGAAATCTTTGTGTAGGCGATTTTTATATGTTTCTTGATATTCGTGTCCTTAATGCGGTCGAGTTATGATCCTTACGTCTTTTGTATGATTAAATTTCTAAGGTTGCAAAAGAGTTATATTTTTAAAAGAGTTTCAAAAGAGTTTTGTTTTCAAAAGAAATATGTTCCTAAACGATTTCGAAACTACGAACGACCGTAACTTTCAAGAGAGAGCTCGGATCGCTTTGATTTCTTCGCAAATGATTTCATGACGAGTAAGGACTTAAATTTTTATAGGCGGGCCCGGATTGGGTTGACGCTCGTCCGTGGGTCCCGCGACTCTTCTACGTTGGTTTTAAATGACCTATTTTTTTTTTAAGAAGGGATTTAATACGATCACTTTTCCGATCCCAAGCATGATTATTTATTTAGTTGTCGAGTTGGAAATAAGGATTTTATGCCCATGATTTTGATACGTAACAACGGTTTTCGAAGTTCGGTTTGATCTGTCCCGAGCGAGATTCGGGAGAAAACTTGATTTGACTGTGGTTTTGGATTTCCAAAAAGAGGGTTCGTTTTGATCATTCGGTTGAGTACGTAATGATGTACGATATGCGTGTGGTTACTTACGATCTGCTCGTGCGTTTCGTGTTACCTCTTTCACCGGATCCGGGCCGGTATATGATCGTGCGCACTATGATATACTCGGTGTTATCTTTGTGTTACGGTTCCCGAGACCTCGCCATAGGGCCGGGTTCCGTTTATGGAGTTATCTTTGTGATATGGCTTATGATATGTTGTGATGGTGTGTTATGTTCGGGATACGGAGATTTGAAACTTCCGGTGTTATCTTGTGTTGTGGCGCCGGATAGGGTGGCGACCACGTTCGTAATTCACGGGTCCTATGGACCGCATTTGATATGTGATGATGTATGATGATATGATGAGTTTGTTCACCGATGGTGGGGCAAACCCAATGATGAGGCAAATCCACATTGGTCTAGGCAAATCCCACATCGGTTAATGTTATTTCATATGACAGATTATGATGCGTTCGGTATGAGTAAGTATGATCTGTGTGTCGGATGTAAGTACTTTGGTATTTGGGTTTTTTTGATACTCACTTTTTGTACCCCTGACCTCGGTTATGATTTCATTTTCTGTATGCTATGCTTTACATACTCAGTACATATTCCGTACTGACCCCCTTTCTTCGGGGGGGCTGCGTTTCATGCCACGCAGGTACCCACGGATGAGTCGGTGATGTTAGCAGAAGATGTTCCATTTCTTCCGGAATGCTGCCGAGTCCGAGTGCTTGTATGGTATCTGAGATGTTAGTAGAGACTTTGCAGACAGTGTCGAGTGTATGATATGTCGGGTCTGTTTTGTAAGCGGCTATGTAAGCCGGTGTGTTTGTATGCATTACGCTGCCGATGTGTTTGGCAAGCGGCTATATAAGCCGAAGTACTGTTGTGCCTTATATTATAGATTTTATACTATTGCAGATTTTATTTGATTTGAAAAAGATGAAAGGCATGTTTGTTTTCTGAAAAAATTTTCCTTACGCATTTTGACATGTTTTGCGGGCCCAGTATGATTGTGTGTATCCGAGAGTCTGCGGGTTCGCTCGGTCCTAAGTAAGGGTCGGGTGCCCATCATGCCCTATCGGAAATTAGGGTGTGACAAAGTGGTATCAGAGCGGTTCGTCCTAGGGGTTGTCTGCAAAGTCGTGTCCGGTAGAGTCTTGTTTATGGTGTGTTGCGCGCCACATTTATAAACAGGAGGCTACGGGGCATTTAGGATGGTTACTCTTCTTTCACATCTGAGATCGTGCCATAGAGCCAAGTCATAGGAGATGGGATTCCTTACCCTGATTTGTGATTGCAGCTGAAGAATGACACTGACAGAAGGAAGTGAGTGACGATGTTGGAAGTCACAAAGTACGCAGGTAAGCAAGGGTATGAAAGATATATGTTGTGAAAGATATTGAAGTTGTGATTGAAATACAAGTCGAAGACTGAAGGGGGAAAGTAACCAAGAAAGTGTAACAGGTGCTGTTTGAGTTGGGCATGCGAGGTATGTTTATTATTTGTGTACTGTTGAGGATGTTGGGAGCCCTGTGCGGCTGTGATATGATACGATATGATATGATATGTGTATATGTGTGTTGGCCCTGTGAGGCATTGTTGGTATTTCCTGCGTGCAGGTTTTGAGATAGTGACAATTACAGAGGAAACTCTGCCAAAATTTTCCTGGAAAAAAAAAAGGAAAAAAAAAAAAAAAGAGAATGAGATATGGGTTTGTAATACGACTTGAAAGGTCGTGCCGATAGTAATAGTGAGATTAAGACAAGAGTACGGAGGAAAAGAATTGTGATGTATATGAACGTATTGATAAGACAGCTTGTGAGCTATTAAGGATAAAGTTGATCAGAAAGGGAAAAAAAAAGTTAAGGAATGGTACGCTATGAGATCGAATACGAACGGGACAATGTGAATATAATGAAGATTGTTATGAAAATAAGTAAAGCCTGGGGAGAAGATGACTTGGGAAGCTGAAAAGACGATGAAGAAGAAATATGGTTGGGAGATGAGACGGTATGTCATGGTAATAAAGGAAACCCCCGAGATCTTTATAAGACCCTATGCGGCTAGTTGAACATTCGAGGACGAATGTTCTAAAGGGGGGAAGGATGTTATGCCCCGCGTTTTCAGAGCATGAGTTTGACATGTACCTCATCGTAGTAATGAGATGTTTTGAAAGGCACAAGCCATGGAAAGTACGTAACAACAAAGAAAAAGGGTGAATTACGATCTCGTAAGTCGTAATCGGGAAAGAATATTTTGAAACACGGGAACATGGCCATTATTAGTGTAATAAGTGATAAATATCATGTATGGAGAATTTCGGAATATTTCGGGATTGAGCAAATTGAAGAAAATAAGTTCGACGAAAATTTGAGAAACGCGGGACGGATTTTAGTCAACTTTGAAGGCGCATATCTCATAGTATATGTGGAGTTTTAAGGTGGTTCAAAGTCCTAAAATGAAGTTCGTCGAGTCTAGTTTGTAATGCAACCAACCGTTCATTGATAGGACATCGGAGTAGAGAATTATAGACGTTACAAACTGAACTGTCGACGCAGAAACAGTATTCCCGCGGCACCGCTACAGTAGCTACAGTACGGCTAAAGATACGGCTCGCTACAGTACTGTAGCTACAGTAAAACCGACTTCAGCAGTCCGTTTTAAGGGACAAAAAAACTTCATTTTTCAGCAAAAGGGTTCCAAAAGTTTCCAGAAAAATTCAGCCACAAAGGGGTCATCATCTTCTTGTGGAAAAAAAAAAGAATTGAGAAAGAGAAGAAGAAAAAAATTTAGCCTTCAATCTTTGATTCAAAAAAATTGATTCCTCTAGGATTCCTACTAATTTAAAGACCCTCTTCAACGCGGTATAATTATTGAAGCAAGCAAACCTCTTTTGGTGTCAAGTGGAAAATTGAGGAAAAAGGTAAGAATTTGTCTTCTTTTCATATATTATGGATGTCTTGTATATGTTGTAGAGTGGGGAATGAATGAAATTTATGAAATATGTAAGTATAGGGGTGTTGGCCGAATGGAAGTGGTGTGGTATAGAAGTGATTGTATGTAGCATTTTGATTGTTGTTGTGTTGTGGATTTTATGTTGTTAAATGGAGATTTAATGGTTTGAAATAAAGTTTGTAATCATTTGCGGATTATGGAAGAAGTTAATATGACATTAGTATGGTTTCTTATAATTGTAGGGATAATGTTGCTAATATGTAGAATGTTGGTGTAGTTTATGAATTTGGAAGAAAGAAAATGTGTTATAATTATTCTTGTTGGACTTGAAAGAATTTGGGTAGTGCATGTGTTGGGTGGGTTGTTTGGGATATAGTGCGGGTTGTTGAAGTGCTCTTGAATATTGTTGAATGGTTTCGGATTAGTATTTGAATGTGTGAACAATTGTGAATTGAATATAAATGAAATATTGTTGGATTATGTAAAAGGAGCTACTAATGTTGGAATATATTTTGAATAAATTGTAGAAGTTGGAAGAAAAGAAATGCGTTGTTGATATTTCCTTGGACTTGGAAGGTTTCGGGTTGCCTTATGTTTTGGTTGGGTTGTTTTGAACAATTTTGTGGATTGTGGGAAATGTTATTGATTTGTGTTTGAAAGGTTTGAATTGTTATTCGAATATGCGATCGTTGATATTAGTTTGGAAATATGTAGTTAAGTTGAATATAATTGGAATGTTGTCGAAGTATGTGGAAATGACTTGTTAGTGTTAGAATGCGTTTGAAATTACTTATTGATGTTGTTGGAATGGTTGTTGGTATTGTTGTTGAAGATTTGGCCGAGTTAAATTCTCGGGGCGTCCAAGTTATAGGGGAAGTGCTGCCCGAAATTCGTAGAAAAAGTAGTGGTTTGGAATTGAATTCTTCGACGCTTATGGCTAATGTTCGATGCCTATTACTTGTTGTTGTAGATTTTGGAGAAGACGAGACTTACGTTTGGATTAGCTTAGGAAGCAAGTAAGGTATGTGAAGCTTACCCTTCTTTTCTTTTGGCATGTCTTAGACAGATTAAGGTATGACATGATTTGTGCCTTGGGGTAACTCCATTCGTAAATTTCGAGTAGGTTTGTGATTCGTATTTGCTTTGATGTTGGCATCCTTAGTATGGTCCGTATGTCTTGGATATGATTGAGTTTGAAATCTTTGTGTAGGCGATTTTTATATGTTTCTTGATATTCGTGTCCTTAATGCGGTCGAGTTATGATCCTTACGTCTTTTGTATGATTAAATTTCTAAGGTTGCAAAAGAGTTATATTTTTAAAAGAGTTTTGTTTCAAAAGAGTTTTGTTTTCAAAAGAAATATGTTCCTAAACGATTTCGAAACTACGAACGACCGTAACTTTCAAGAGAGAGCTCGGATCGCTTTGATTTCTTCGCAAATGATTTCATGACGAGTAAGGACTTAAATTTTTATAGGCGGGCCCGGATTGGGTTGACGCTCGTCCGTGGGTCCCGCGACTCTTCTACGTTGGTTTTAAATGACCTATTTTTTTTTAAGAAGGGATTTAATACGATCACTTTTCCGATCCCAAGCATGATTATTTATTTAGTTGTCGAGTTGGAAATAAGGATTTTATGCCCATGATTTTGATACGTAACAACGGTTTCTGAAGTTCGGTTTGATATGTCCCGAGCGAGATTCGGGAGAAAACTTGATTTGACTATGGTTTTGGATTTTCAAAAGAGGGTTCGTTTTGATCATTCGGTTGAGTCTGTAATGATGTCGATATGCGTGTGGTTACTTACGATCCGCTCGTGCGTTCGTGTTACCTCTTTCACCGGATCCGGCCGGTATATGATCGTGCGCACTATGATATACTCGGTGTTATCTTGTGTTACGGTTCCCGAGACCTCGCCATAGGGCCGGGTTCCGTTTATGGAGTTATCTTTGTGATATGGCTTATGATATGTTGTGATGGTGTGTTATGTTCGGGATACGGAGATTTGAAACTTCGGTGTTATCTTGTGTTGTGGCGCCGGATAGGGTGGCGACCACGTTCGTCCACGGGTCCTATGGACCGCATTTGATATGTGATGATGTATGATGATATGATGAGTTTGTTCACCGATGGTGGGGCAAACCCAATGATGAGGCAAATCCACATTGGTCTAGGCAAATCCCACATCGGTTAATGTTATTTCATATGACGGATTATGATGCGTTCGGTATGAGTAAGTATGATCCGTGTGTCGGATGTAAGTACTTTGGTATTTGGGTTTTTTTGATACTCACTTTCGTACCGTACCGACCTCGGTTATGATTTCATTTTACGTATGCTATGCTTTACATACTCGTACATATTCATCGACCCCCTCTTTCGTTTTCGCGAGGTACCCACGGGGGGGTGATGTTTCATGCCACGCAGGTACCCACGGATGAGATGGTGATGTTAGCGTCGAGTGTAAGATGTTCCATTTCTTCGGTGTGAATGCGCATTACGCCGATGTGAGTCCGAGTGCTTATATTATAGATTTTATCCGAGATGTTAGTAGAGAAAGGCATGTTTGTCGAGTGTATGATAAAAAATTTTTTGTACGCATGTGTCGGTGTGTTTGTATGCATTACGCTGCCGATGTGTTTGGCAAGCGGTGTATAAGCAATCTTGTTGTGCCTTATATTATAGATTTTATACTATTGCAGATTTTATTTGATTTGAAAAAGATGAAAGGCATGTTTGTTTTACGAAAAAATTTTCCTTACGCATTTGACATGTTTTGGTGTGACATGTTCTAACTACTATTGTAATTACTAAATGAAAATTGTTCTAAATATTTCCTTAAGTCTCGTAAACTATCATGGAACATAGAAATGATCGTAGAAAGGGTATTCCTCCGTAATCCTTTATGACATCCGAAACTCACTTAATATGATTCCGTCCGATTCCACTGCTCGATGGTCATTTGCTATGCTTCATTGAGTCTCTGGAAATCTATATGGTATTTTGTTGCATTTAGTTTCTCACTACTCCATTCGTGGATGCCTCAATGTTTCCCACACTGAGCCCGGGCCAGGATATGTTCTCAGCGTATTTCTGCATTGTTCGCCGTGCTCCGGTGTGAGGAGCGGTATGATACGTACATGGGTTGTGGTGTATGATGTGCCATATACGCTTATCTTGATATTTGATGATTATGCTTTGTTATGGCCATACGGTATGATATGATCTGTTATGGTTGTGGCGCCGGTGTCGGGGGCGACCACGTTACGATCTGTAGGAGTCCTAACGGGGCCGGTTTTGGCATATGTTTTACGCATGTATTGTTTCGATTTACGATATGCATTTTGATCGGCTATGTATTTCATTCATTCTCCGCACATTACATTTTTGATCTTAATTTTATTGATTTCGGTCTCTGCTTTTACATATTCGGTACATTTTCCGTCGACCCCCTTTCTTCGACGTTTTACGGATTCACGTTTTGCGGATCCGCCCGCTTGGCCATCTACCGGCTATTTTACGGTGCTCATAGTTCGGAGTTTACATTTTGGTACGACCTTTTCGATACGTATGTACATTCGGATTTCGGGGGTACGACGGGGCCTGTCCCGTCATATGTTTATATTTTACGTACGTAGGTACGTAGACATGTGTTGTGGGTTACGTATATGTCTGTGAGTTTTGTGTACGTTGGGGCTTGTATGTATATATTTTGTGACGGCGTTGGGGCTTGTATCGGCCCTCGTGCGCCATATTCACTTTCGTGTGTCCGCAAACTATGTCCTTTAATTATTATATATGCTTGTTTGCTATGATGCTAATATGGGATAAGGGTACGTATAAGTGTCCAACTCGGGCACGGGTCACGGCCTACGGGGTTGGGTCGTGACACTCCAAGTCTCAATTGGGTTCCCCCTTCCTTTCTCATGCTCCCAATGCTTTATAAGAATCCCTTTGAGGGTGCTAGAAGCTAGCTTCACTTTCTCTTTTTCCAAATAGTGGTAACATTCAAAAATCTCATCCAACTTGTGTTCCCATTCGAAGTAACCTTCTTCATTAGATTTTGGACACAAGGTTGGCCACTCCACGTTGGAGTTTTGCACATTTGCAATGAATAGATTCTCTCTTTCTTGCACAAGTTGAGCCATGTACGCCTTGATACTACAAGGAGGCAATGCCAAATTCCCTAACTTAAACATTGTACCTGCAAAAAAACTAGCAAACACGTTAGTAGCAAAAATTCCTCACGTCACTCGTATTTGCACTCACCTTACCTCTCAACCTAGTGCTTCTTCCAAAGTTGGTAAAGAACCTCTTATCCCAAATCAATTCACAAGGTTGCTAAGCTTTGTGGAAGAACGGATTCTTGTTTAATGAATGACGGACGACTCAAAAACTAACGGAAAGTGCCAAAGAAGTTCCAACGAAATTAAAATAAGAAAAGTTTGAAAGAATTGGCACGAAAGAAATATGGACTCAAGAACTAGTTAACAGCCAAGTAAGGATCAATTACTTGTTGTTAATTAGCAAGGAGAATCAAAGAAAAGAGAAGAAGAAGTAAACAAACCTTGGCCAAACACTTAGACAAATTTGGAAAGTTTTTGGCCAACACTTAGAAATTCGGAGCTGCTTGTAGTGTGTTTTTAAAATGCACATAACCTTTTCTACAGATCACGGATTGAAGAATGGTTTGTTGATTTGGAAAGTAGACTCGCCGAACTTTAATTTAGATACGTTATGGGTCTCATTACTCCTTATACACACAAAGATATGCCCCTCCAAAGTTGGACCAAAATCTGCCAACACTTAGAAAAATTACTTAGAAAAATTTTCTGAGTGTTGAAAAAATTCAACTCTCTGAAAGTGACCCCCACGCACCCATCAGGTGTGACTGGGCTTGCTGGCGCGTCAGGCTGACGTGGCTGCTGGCGTGTCTGCTGTCGTGGCGCTGACGTCAGCTGCTGACGTGGAATTTTCATTTTTTTTTGAAAAATCAGAAAATTGGATTAAATATTTCTTTTTTTTTGGATACTTGAATTGGGCCCACACAAACACCTTTTCACTCTTTTGAGTTGACAATTTTGGATCAAACACTCCTTTTGGTCTTCTTCCTCACTATGAAGATATGAAGATGCTAATGAACACCAAGAGCACCCAAAATTAATTCTATGCCCAAATCAACTTATTTTTCTCTCAAATTTCGAATGTAAGTCCTCCTTGACTAGGAGAACAAAATCCAATAAAAATTAGCTCCAAATAAACTCCAAATCACTTAACCCACTTTGTTAGTTTCCAAACTTTTCAAGAACACCTATGAAGATCTTCAAGAGCACTATGAACTTTGAATTTGGAATTTCTTCAAATTAAGTCCAGTTAACTCCAAATTTCGAATCTAGTTCCTCCTCAACATAGAGAGCAAAGACCAATACAAATTGAAATCAATTAACCCTCAAATCAACAAACCCAAATTTCTTGTTCTTCAAGTTCTTCAAACCTTCAAACCCAACAATGGTGAATTCTTCCAATCAACTTGAAATGACCCCAAATTTTGTATGTGGCTTCCTCTCAAGTTAGAGAACAAACCCCAACACTTTTTAAGCTCAAACAATCAAGAATTCTTCATCACCTACTTCAAGTTCTTCAAAAGCTTTAAACTCAGCAATGGTGAATGACTCCAAACTCAACCAAACCACTTCAAACTTCGGATCTTGAGGTTTTTGATAGCAATAAACTCAAATTCAACCTCAAATCCAACAACAAAATAACACAAAAATGATTTTCGAATTTTTTGTAATTTTTGGTTTTTTTATTTTTTTATTTTATAATTTCAATTTTGAACCTAGGATGAGAAATTGTAGGAACAATCTCTTAGCCTAAGCTCTGATATCAAATGATAAGATTTAAATAGGGGAAAAACACCAATTCAACACTAAATGCCGAATTAAAGGATAACAAGAAATTAGGATAAGAATTGAAGAAAAGGGGATGAGAAATACAGGATAAAAGTAAGACCCAATGAATAATGAACCTATGAGCAAACATAAGTATATGAAACCTAGACCCTCTCAATTTGATTCAATTCAAAGAACCTATAATATTTGAAATCAAGGCAAGGGAAATTTAATTGAATCCACAAATGAACAACTCTTTATGAAATCAATGAAAAATCGGTTCAAGACCAACAATGGAATCCACCATTAACCATTACTAATCTAAAGCTAATCCTAGCTAAACAATCTATCTCTCCAAAGGAGTATTCTCAATTCAACATAATCTAAGTAAATGAAATGTCTAAGTCTAGTATTTATACTCCTAGACTAAAGAAGACTAAGTTATTACAAAAATGTCATTAATGAGGCAAGGGCCTTGTTTAGTTAGTCTTCTTAGTGTAGTCTTCAATTCAAGGATTGACCTTCAATGGCCAAACACGTTCCTCCTTGCATAGATGGCCCTCTAATCAACCTTGCATGCATGGCCTTCTTGCAAGCATAACCTTCCTTGCGCCAAGTAGCCACTTGCACAAATAGCCCTTCGCGCAAATAGCCGTATCGAGCTCTAAATCTCCCAACCAAGCAATCTCCCAAACGTTGTAGAATTCCACCTCTATGAAGCTCGTAGAGACTTGGCTCTCATCAATGATCATCATCAAGTGTGTAGTGTGGAAATACACATTTAAGGCCCTTTGAAATGCTCCAAATATGGTGAATAAGCTCCAATGAAGATCATAGACTCTAAGTTGAGCTCCACCATGAATCATAGGCTCTATAAATGCACTCGAGCCAATAAGAATCATATCATTCGTTGTGTTGGTTACCGGCACAGATTGAGTCTCCTACCCCTTTATCATTCGAGTTGAGCTATATTGTTACAGTTCCGCCATACATACTCGGTACATTATCCGTACTGACTCCCCTATCGTTCGGGGGGATGCGTTCATGCCCATAAGTACAGATAGACAGGCAAACGATCCAGCTTGGTAGGACTTCCCCCCAGCTGTTGCCGGTGTGCTCCCCTTGATCCGGAGCCTTCGGTCTATTTTGGGTATGCTATTTTGAAACGTATATGCATGTATATCATACATAGGTATGGCGGGAACCTATCGCATCCTTTCTATAGCTTTATGATCCGTTAGAGGTCTGTAGACAGTGGTACACTGTTAGTATGTGATGTAGCGGCCTTGTCGGCCCGTACTGTTCTTTTCAGTATATATGTATATGTGTATGCATATATGCATATATGTTTGGTAGATCTTAATGTTGTTCTAACATGAGTTTTATGGGCCACCCAGTTATTTAATGATGTTCAGGCACGAGTATAAGGGTGCTCGATCAGAAGTGGTCAGGCACTCGTCACGACTCAGCGGTTGGGTCATGACAACTCTGATATAAGCTGAGCTTGGTATTATTGTTTGATTGTGGCTTGTTTTCTTACTGTGATTTATTCGTGGTAATGTGATAGGTGCCTATGTGTGGCACGATTGCTATTGATAGATTCTCATTGACATTAATATCGTTTATGAATTCATACTCATATACTTGGATCAAGTTGCGTGCCGCAACATATATATACATATATTGGACCGGGTTCACATTCCGCAACATATATATACATATATTGGACAGGGTTGCACGTTTCGCAACATACATTTATTGGATCGGGTTGCACGTTCCAGAATATATATATATATATATATATATATATATATATATATATATATATATATATATATATATATATATAGGTATATGAGCTTCGCAGGTAGCCCATGGGTCATGGCTGTCGAGGCGTGGAGGTATTCTACCCGGAGTATGTGTGTATCATTGCATTGCATTGCATCGCATTGCACATGCATTTATATCACATCCATCCGCATCTCTGATTTGGTTGTTGTACTTGTTGTATTTCATGGTGCGTTTCCGTATTGATTTCCTTAGTTGATTAATGACTTTAGTTGTCGTGTGCCTGATTAATATATACTTGGGAAATGATGGACTCAAGGATTAGAGACTTTCACCTATGCTATGACTTGAGGTCACGGAGATCTATTGTTGGTTGTACTGGGGTTTGTCATTCTAAGGAATCATGGGAAATTTGGCAGAGTTGTGTTTAGGTGCTTCGCCATGGGCTATGATTCGGCTATTTGATCCTTCTGTACTTGAGTTCTTATTCTTGGATTGTGTTGTGTCTATACTTGATTGTGAGCATGTCTATTCTTCAGTCTCTTCCTTTACATATTTTAGTTAATTGTTGTCGACCTATGATGCCTACTCAGTACGTGTTGTTTGTACTGATGCTACCTTGCTACACTCTTTTTTGGAGTGTAGAGTGTGTGATAGGTTCTTAATGGCTCGCAATGTGTGCTTTGAACATTTTACCCCTGTTGATCCATTCTCGAGACTTTAAGCGAGTCTAGTGAAACAAAGGATTTAGAATCCTTAAGTGAAAGTATTTGACCAATAGTTGACTTTTGGGTAACAAGCCCTTTTTCAAAATTCCATAGACTCCGTGAGGTTTGGAGGGTCGATTATGACTTTGTGGGGGTAGATGATTCGGTTCTCGAGGCATTTCGTTGCATTTTGGGTACTTGGTCGGAAACTTATTTCATTTCGTTTGGGGATTAACTTGGTAAATTAGGAATCTGTTGTAAATTCTAAGGCCACGGGTGAATTCGTAGCGCATTTTTATATGTGTCTGCATATCTGGTTTGTGTATGTGGGGCCTCGAATTGATGTCGGGATTTCGATAAAGACTTGTGAAAACTAGATTTTTGCTTGTTCTGGTGTGACCGCCATAGCAAGAAGCTAGCATTTAATGATTATCCACCATAGCGGATGGTCTAGTCGCCACGGCATGACTACCATGGCGATCTTTGCGACCGTCGTGGCGGAATTACGGGAACCAAATCCCATTTTTTCTCCTAAGCTCGAATTTATTAGTAAATACACTCCTAAAATATATTCTAAGAGCTTAGAGAGGCGATTATTGAAGAACTTGGGGCAATCATCCTTGAAGGTAAGTTCTAAAAATGGTGGGTTGAAGACCTAGAATTCTAAATCATGAAACCTTAGCTTGAATTGGTTAATATTGTTTAATTCACTGTTTATATCATCTAAAAGTGTAGGTTAACACCTTCTAGGATGGAATTGTTCTAATAAATTTAAGAATCTATTTGGGGACTTAGGGTTTCACCTAAATTTGGGGGTTTTGATTAAATTATGGAATTGGAGGGTCTAAAGTGATTAGAAACCCATGAATTTGAGGATTATGATTGTTGGGAGTAAGGGTAGGGTAGTTTCACCTTTAATTTTTGATTTTACCCATTTGATTTGTTAGGGGTATTTTGGGTAATTTTTCCCAAATTGATTCTTCTTCCAATTAGATGGTCTATTACTTGCTTAGCATTGCTATTGCTAGACTTTGAACATTATGAGGCATTACGCAATCGAAAAGATCAAGTGGAGTAGCTCACGTTCTTGTTCTGCATTCGAGGTAGATTACGACTTACTTGAGTTAAACTTTGGTTAGTAGATTGTGTATATAATAGAATTAATGGGAGAAAGCATAATTAGGCTTTTGGGCATGAAATCTGGTTGTATATTACCTAGGTTGGTATGACTTCTAATTATATGGGCTTGTCGCCATTACTTTATGTATCGAACCATGTGTTATATCCCGTATTTTGTACGTTGGGATAATCCGAGCTAACCATGATAAGTTAAGGACAAGACTAGTTCGGGATACGAGGTTGAGACTTTTGACCTCCGATTTTATTTTAATGCACAATTTTCTTATGAATTTTATTGGTATGGAATATTAAGGGAAATTAGGGGCTAGAAGTTGAAATAAAAATTTCATGAAAAGGCCAAAGTGGCCGTGTGTTAAGGTGGGACCCACATGTCGGGATTTTATAAAGGAAATATGAAGAGATATAGGGGTGGTACATTTGAAGTTGAGCAAGTCCTAAGAAGGAACCATAAGCTAAAAATGAGTGTAAGCCCTCCAAAAGGGCGATTTAAGAAAACGTCTTCGGGTGATCTGACTTCGAGGGGACAAAACGGTATTATGAGTTTGGAATTTGGGAAAACTCCCAGAATGAAAGTTGTAGATAATTGAAATAGCTTTCCAACCACAGGTTGTGGGTTCACAGAAGACATCGGGATAAGGAGATATGGACATTTTAAGGCAGAAAGGTCAGTGGGCCAGGCCCAACCCGAGGCCAACCGGGTCAGGGCCATTACCCAAACCTTTTTAAATGAAATATCAGCCTTTTCTCCTCATTTTTCATACCAAAACACCCAGAAAATTCTGGAGAAAAAGAGAGAGGAGAGCCTAGAGAGAAAAACTAATTTTGACCAAAATCCGCGCCCCGAATTCCTAAGCCCGTGAAGCGAAGAGAAAAGTGTCGTACGTCGCGTTGCCTTCAATTTGAGCTAAAAATCAACCAAGAAGAAGAGGGTGGACATGGTGGCTGCATACTTGAGGTAAGATTAAGGTTCCTTTTCATTGTTAACAAGTTTATTCAGAGTTTTAACGGATTAGAACGGAGGGAATAGTGTGTAGAAATGGATGAAATTCATGAAACTTTGTATGTTGATGTTGAGCCGTGAGTATGGGCTGTTTTGTGACAAGGAATGAACTAAATTTTATTTAGTATTTTTGGTTGTTGTGTTGTGGATTCTATGATGTAAATAAAGGTTTAATGAATTAAGTTGAAGATAAAATCGTGTGTGGGCTGTTTTGGAAGCTAATATGAATTAAATATAGTTTCTTGTATTTATGAAGATAATGTTGCTAAATTGTGGATTGTTGGTGTAGTTGATGAATTTGAAAGAAAGAAATGTGTTGTTGTTGTTCCTATTGGAATTGGGAAGTTTCGGGTGAGGTAGTATAATGGTTGGGTTGTTGGAATATTATGCGGATTGTTTGAAACGTTCTTGAAACTTGTTTGAATGGTTCCGGATTAGTACTTGAATGTGTGAACGTTGATGTTGGCTTGAATGTATGTAGTTGAATTGAATGTAATGGAATGTCGTCGAATCATATGGAAAAGAATTACTAATGTTAGAATGCATTTGAAGTACTCGTTGATGTTGTTAGTATGGTTGTTGGTGTTGTTGTTGATGATTTGGCCGAGTTGAATTCTCGGGATTGTTGAATTTATAGGAAATCCCAAATTTACGCAGATAAAGTGCTAACTTGGAATCGGATTCCTAAGTGCTTATGACTAATGTTTGGTGTCTAACGACGTTATTGTAGATCTTGAAAAGCCGGGACTTAAGTTTGGATTAGCTTAGGAAGCGGACGAGGTATGTAAAGCTCAACCTTTCTTTCTTTTGGCATGTCTTAGTTGAAAGGTAAGTTATGGCACGCACCCCGAGGTAACTCTCTATTCTCTCGACCCGAGTATGTTTATGATCCTTATTTGTTTCTTGATATCCGTATTCTTAATGTAATCGAATTATGGTTCTTATGTCTTTTGCATGATTAAATTTTAAAAGTTGCATAAAAGTTTTGTTTTCAAAAAAGAGTTTTGTTCCTAAACAACGAAACTACGAACGTCCGTAACTTTCACAGAAGGGCTCGAATCGCTTCGATATGTTCGTGGGAAGTCCTAAAGTGAATAAGGTTCGTAACTTTCATAGGCGGACCCCGATTGGGTTGACGCTCGCCCGCGGGTCCCGCGACTTTCTATGTTTGGTTCCAATAACCTATTTTTGAAAGAACTTAATATGACTATTTTTCCGACCCCCGAGTATGATTATATACTTATCTATTGAGTCTGAAATGGTGATTCGTATACTTATGACTCCGATACGTTGCTATGATTTACGAAATTCCGTTTGATATGTTTTAAGTAACGTCCGAAAGATTTTTGATATAATTTTTGTCCCGACTTTCAAATGACGACTCGTTTAGATTACTTCATTGAGTCTCTGGAAATGATTTATGTGCATATGGTTTCTCACTACTCTGCTCGTGCATGCCTCAATGCATCTTTCACCGAGTCCCGGGCTAGGTACGTATTCGTGCACATTCCACTGCATTGTTCACCGATATATATATATATGTATATATATATATGATGATATGATGAGATGGGGATGGCGGCCAGGATGGCATACCGAGTCCCTTGCTAGTGGGGCCGGGACAGGCTATTCACCGAGTCCCTCACTAGGGGCCGGGTACGGTATATATATATGTATATATGCATGCATACATGATTATGATGTGATTTTACTCACCGAGTCCCTCGGCTAGAGGGCGGGTGCGAGTATATATGTACGATGATATTATGATATGATTTTACTTACCGATATATGTATATGCATGATAAATGTTTTAAAAGGCAAGTCTTATGATTTTTCTGGTCATTGTACTTGTTTCTGTAATTCCTACTTCGATTATGACCACGTTTTACGTATTTCATGCTTACATACTCATGCACATATTCCGTCCGACCCCCCGCTTTCTTTGGGGGTGCGTTCGTGTCGCGCGCAGTACACCCGGATGAGTTGAGGATATTAGTAGAAGATGTTCCGGCGGGATTGGCGAGCTCACTTTCTAAGTCTTGCTTGAGGTCGTAGTATCATGCTATGGTATCATGTTCCATATTAGAGACTTTGCAGACAGAGTCATGTGTATAGTATGTCAATTTGTAAGCGGCTCCATAGGCCGATGTATTGTTATGCATTTTGTTACAGACTTTGTACGTTTACAGATTTTATTAGAATTGAAAAAGATGAAGAGCATGTGTGTTTTCCGAAAAGCTTTCATTATGTATTTATGTTATGGTTAAGGGCCCAGTATGATTATGAGTATTACGAGAGTCTGTGGGTTCGTTCGGCCCTAGGTAAGGGTCGGGTGCCCATCACACCCTATCGGATTAAGGGTGTGACAAATTGGTATCAGAGCGGTTCGTCCTAGGGGTTGTCTGCAAAGTCGTGTCCGGTAGAGTCCTGTTTATGGTGTGAAGCGCGCCACATTTATGAACAGGAGGCTACGGGGCATCTAGGATGGTTGCTTTTCTTTCACTTCTTAGGTCGTGCCATAGAGCCAAGTCATAGGAGACGAGATTCCTCGTACTAAATTTTGATTTCAGCAGGAGAAAGGCATCGACAGGAGAAAGCGATTAACGATATTGGAGGCTACGAAGTACGCAGGTAAGCGAAGGCATGAAAGATATATGTCGGGTGAGATATCGAAGTACGATTGGGATACAAGTGAAAGATTAAAAGGGAAAGTAAACAAGAAAGTGTAACGGTCTTTGTTTGAGTCGGGTATATGAGGTACGTTCATTATTTCTGTACTGTTGATGATATTGGGAGACCTATGTGGCTGTGATATGATACGATATGCATACATATATATGTTGGCCCTGTGAGGCATTATTGGTATTCCCTGTGTACAGGTTTTGAGATGGTAACAATTACAGAGGAGACTCTGCCGAAATTTGTTTTTCAGAAACAAAGAGAGAATGAGGTACAGGTTTGTGGTATGTCTGGAAAGGTCGAGCTAATAGTAATGATAAAATTTGACTAAGTTACTAGTATGGCCGACACCGAGAAAGAAGTTAATTGTTGAATTGAGCATAATAGTAATTAGAATTTCGATATCGACATGGTGAAATTTGGAAAGGGCTTGTAATCCTAAAAGACGATCCCAAAAAAGGCTGGTAGGTCGTGACGGAGTGTTATTTAAGGTACTGACCGAATGGACAAGTAGGGATGAATTACGACGAGCTTAGAGTTAAAAGAAGTAATAGTACGATTAAGATAAGAGCACAGGGGAAGAAAATTGCGACGGGTATGAATGTATAGATAAGACAGTTTGTGAAACGATAAGGATAAAGTTGATCGGAAAAGAAAAAGGGTTAAGAAGTGTTACGTTACTGGAATGATTACGAACAAGATATGATGCGAATGTAATGAGGATTGTCACGAAATTAAGTAGAGCCTAGTGAGAAAGTGGCCAAAGCCATGATGTGATCTATGTGGCTAGAATGTGAAGACAAGTGTGAAACGGAAAAGCGAGTTATAAAACAAATAAGAAAGGCTTATCAATTCTGTAAGAAAAGTTTAGAATAAGGGTTACATAGTAACAGAAATGATAGCGAGCGCAAGAAAAGAAAGGATAATTGGAAAAAGGGAAATAAGCAGAAAGCGAGATAACAGTATAGTAATAGACCATGACACGTGTAGTTAAGGATACGAGTACTACAAGTGACGGGACTATGAAAGACTTGAATATAGAGAGGATGAAGAACGAGGTAAAATGAGAGCAGAAATTCGAAGGCCGATAATTAAGTATTTGCAGGTAACGGCAATTGAGGTGTATTCCTCACCATTGAGAATCTGGAAGTCTAAGACGGAAATGTAGTCATATCTAGAGGTAAAGAGTGAATATTGAGAAGTGGAAAGGGTTCAAATAGCAATTGTGAAGTCGGGAGAGTAAGAGACCCTTCTAATTCGGAGGAAAACGCGTTATGAGAACGTTTTGAAATCTATGAAGACTCCAACTTACTCCAGATCATGTGACGAAGGTTATGCGGTAAGGTGGACGCGATCATACTAGCATTAAAGCGTCGTATTCCGTCGAGTTCCCAAAGTTAAGCGTCTTTGAAGCGAGGAAATTTTAGGATGGGTGACCCGCAGGAAGTTTGAAAATCTTACAAATACGGACGTAAGAAGCAAATGGGAAGTTAGAGTAGTCTAAGGGAAATTAGAATATACAAAGGGCGAAACCTTAAGAGGTCGCGTAGGCCGGAGCGGACTGGACCGGGGAAAAGAAAGAAGATGTATCACAGCTCTGGAATTAGGGTGAGTTTGAGTGGCGTTGGGGAATATTTTGTGAATGAGATGTTGGTAACTATGTATAGGTATAGGTGCATAGGATATCTCGCACATGACTATGTCAACGGATGTGTGTATTCCGGCAACCGACGCGGCGGTCTATGGAAGGCATTAATCGGACAGGGCAACGAAGCTCAAGTGAGAAAAAAATAAGTGGTACAAAAGTTACAAGGCAAGCTGATGCTGTTCTCACTACAGATTAAGCTTGGAAAGTCCTAGTACGATGATATTTGGAAAAGAAAGGAAGTGAATAGATGGAAGACAAGGGAATTAAAATGTCGGAACAAAAAGTGCCGCCTAATTAAGATTGGAAATACGGACATAGGGCAAGTTATAATCGGGTAATAATATGAGTGTACCCCTAAAGGGGGGAATCGAGTGCAAGTGATGTAAGTGTAAGACGAAGACAATCAACACTACAATGTCCTGGATACGAATGCTTGGGTCGTAGGTAAAGTTTTTTTTTTGCAGAGACAAGTTGGTAAGATCTAAAAGCCAGCAATAGAGGGGTAGAAATCGGGACGGCACCTGGGGCGGTGCTAAGAATTAATCGTAGAGGTCTTAAACGATACGACCTTGGGAGGTGGATGCTTAAAAAGGGGAGAAACTACGATAAGGGAAAGGAGTATGACTAGGTAGGCTACCAGCGGATATTAGTACGGAAGGGATATGTGAAGTAGTATGAACCAGGAGAAAGACGGATCATGGCTAAGAGTAGACATGTCTTATACAAGTTGTACAAGGACGGTTATGTTACTTATGAGTATTGTATGCTAGGGTTAAGACCAAGCGAATGCTGAATGAAAGCGGTTTGGATTCAGTAATAGTAACATGGTTACGAGAATTTTGGGTGCATTAAGGAAGGATGTTAGGATGGCTTAAGACAAATTACCGAGATGGAACTAGTACTGAGAACGAACAGGACATGGTTATGGTAGAACCAAAGATGTATTCCGATGCCGGTGGTAGGAGAAGAGAGGCAAAGATAAAGTGAAACATAAGAATTAGTGAAGTTACGTTGAGGCGGTTCTTAGAATAATTTGACCACCTTCGTATATTCGGGTAAAGATGGTAACACCACGTGTGACGGAAAATTGAGAGCAAGATCTAAGCAAAAGGTAAAACGACAAGTAAAATCGTTTAAAGGAATCGAGAAGAAACATATGAGACTCGGTAGGATAGGAGGTGTAGATCGCCTAGGGGTTGGTTTGAGGTTGGGAAAGACTAGGTAAATCAACCCAGTTATGATGCGACAAGCCACTGATAAGGTAAAACTTGCTTGGGGAAAGGATATTAACGGCTCGGAGTCGACAGAGGCCATATGCGGAAAATCGGCGTCGACATTAGAATTCCAGGCTGGCGAGTAAGTATTCGTGAAGATATCACCCACGAAAGGTGTAGTGAGATTCGACAAGAAGGAAAAGCTTAGCCTGGGGAATACCGGACCTTATTACACGGTTCGTAAGGTAAGAACGTTGCGTAATAAGGGTGTAACTTTTGTTAAGATATTGTGGCGAAATAATAATAGGAAGGAGGTGACTCGAGAAGTTGAAAAAAGAGATGAAGAAGACATGATTAATAGATGAGATTGTACGTTATGGTATTAAAGGAAACCCCCCCTGAGATCCTTATAAGACCTTACGAGGCTAGTTGAACATTCGAGGACGAATGTTCTAAAGGGGGGAAGGATGTTATATCCCGTATTTTGTACGTTGGGATAATCCGAGCTAACCATGATAAGTTAAGGACAAGACTAGTTCGGGATACGAGGTTGAGACTTTTTACCTCCGATTTTATTTTAATGCACAAGTTGCTTATGAATTTTATTGGTATGGAATGTTAAGGGAAATTAGGGGCTAGAAGTTGAAATAAAAATTTCATGAAAAGGCCAAAGTGGCCGTGTGTTAAGGTGGGACCCACATGTCAGGATTTTATAAAGGACATATGAAGAGATATAGGGGTGGTACATGTGAAGTTGAGAAAGTCCCAAGAAGGACCCATAAGCTAAAAATGAGCGTAAGCCCTCCAAAAGGGCGATTTAAGAAAACGTCTTCGGGTGATCTGACTTCGAGGGGACAAAACGGTATTATGAGTTTGGAATTTGGGAAAACTCCCAGAATGAAAGTTGTAGATAATTGAAATAGATTTCGAACCATAGGTCGTGGGTTCACAGAAGACATCGGGATAAGGAGATATGGACGTTTTAAGGCAGAAAGGTCAGTGGGCCAGGCCCAACCCGAGACCAACCGGGTCAGGCCCATTACCCAAACCTTTTTAAATGAAATATCAGCCTTTTCTCCTCATTTTTCATACCGAAACACCTAGAAAATTCTGGATAAAAAGAGAGAGGAGATCCTAGAGAGAAAAACTAATTTTGACCAAAATCCGCGCCCCGAATTCCGAAGCCCATGAAGAGAAAAGTGTCGTACGTCGCGTTGCCTTCAATTTGAGCTAAAAATCAACCAATAAGAAGAGGTTGGACGTGGTGGCTGCATACTTGAGGTAAGATTAAGGTTCCTTTTCATTGTTAACAAGTTTATTCAGAGTTTTAACGGATTAGAACGGAGGGAATAGTGTGTAGAAATGGATGAAATTCATGAAACTTTGTATGTTGATGTTGAGCGTGAGTATGGGCTGTTTTGTGACAAGGAAAGAACTAAATTTTATTTAGTATTTTTGGTTGTTGTGTTGTGGATTCTATGATGTAAATAAAGGTTTAATGAATTAAGTTGAAGATAAAATCGTGTGTGGGCTGTTTTGGAAGCTAATGTGAATTAAATATAATTTCTTGTATTTATGAAGATAATGTTGCTAAAGTGTGGATTGTTGGTATAGTTGATGAATTTGAAAGAAAGAAATGTGTTGTTGTTGTTCCTATTGGAATTGGGAAGTTTCGGGTGAGGTAGTATAATGGTTGGGTTGTTGGAATATTGTGCGGATTGTTTGAAACGTTCTTGAAACTTGTTTGAATGGTTCCGGATTAGTACTTGAATGTGTGAACGTTGATGTTGGCTTGAATATATGTAGTTGAATTAAATGTAATGGAATGTCGTCGAATCATATGGAAAAGAATTACTAATGTTAGAATGCGTTTGAAGTACTCGTTGATGTTGTTAGTATAGTTGTTGGTATTGTTGTTGATGATTTGGCCGAGTTGAATTCTCGGGGTTGTTGAATTTATAGGGGAAATGTTGCCCAAGTTTCTGTAGATAAAGTGCTAACTTGGAATCGGATTCCTAAGTGCTTATGACTAATGTTTGGTGTCTAACGACGTTATTGTAGATCTTGAAAAGCCGGGACTTAAGTTTGGATTAGCTTAGGAAGCGGACGAGGTATGTAAAGCTCAACCTTTCTTTCTTTTGGCATGTCTTAGTTGAAAGGTAAGTTATGGCACGCACCCCGAGGTAACTCTATTCCTGCGGCCCGAGCATGTTTATGATCCTTATTTGTTTCTTGATATCCGTATTCTTAATGTAATCGAATTATGGTTCTTATGTCTTTTGCATGATTAAATTTTAAAAGTTGCATAAAAGTTTTATTTTCAAAAGAGTTTTGTTCCTAAACAACTCCGAAACTACGAACGTCCGTAACTTTCACAGAAGGGCTCGAATCGCTTCGATATGTTCGTGGGAAGTCCTAAAGTGAATAAGGTTCGTAACTTTCATAGGCGGACCCCGATTGGGTTGACGCTCGCCCGCGGGTCCCGCGACTTTCTATGTTTGGTTCGATAACCTATTTTTGAAAGAACATAATATGACTATTTTTTCGACCCCCGAGTATGATTATATACTTATCTATTGAGTCTGAAATGGTGATTCGTATACTTATGACTCCGATACGTTGCTATGATTTCTGAAATTCCGTTTGATATATTTCCGAGTAACGTCCGAAAGATTTTTGATATAATTTTTGTCCCGACTTTCAAATGACGATTCGTTTAGATTACTTCATTGAGTCTCTGGAAATGATTTATGTGCATATGGTTTCTCACTACCGCTCGTGCATGCCTCAATGCATCTTTCACCGAGTCCGGAGCTAGGTACGTATTCGTGCACATTCCATTTTTGCATTGTTCACCGAGTCCCTAGAGGGCGGGTACGGTATATATATATATGATGATATGATGAGATGGGGATGGCGGCCGGGATGGCATACCGAGTCCCTTGCTAGCGGGGCGGGACACGCATTCACCGAGTCCCCTCACTAGAGGGCCGGGTACGGTATATATATATGTATATATGCATGCATACATGATTATGATGTGATTTTACTCACCGAGTCCCTCACTAGAGGGCCGGGTACGGTATATATGTACGATGATATGATGATATGATTTTACTTACCAATATATGTATATGCATGATAAATGTTTTAAAAGGCAAGTCTTATGATTTTTCTGGTCATTGTACTTGTCTCTGTAATTCCTACTTCGATTATGACCCTGTTTTCTTTACTCCATGCTTTACATACTCAGTACATATTCCGTACTGACCCCCTTTCTTCGGGGGCTGCGTTCATGCCACGCAGGTACACCCAGATGAGCTGAGGATATTAGTAGAAGATGTTCCAGCGGGATTGGCGAGCTCCACTTTCTCCGGAGTGCTGCCGAGTCAGAGTATCATGCTATGGTATCATGTTCCATGTTAGAGACTTTGCAGACAGAGTCATGTGTATAGTATGTCAATTTGTAAGCGGCTCCATAGGCCGATGTATTGTTATGCATTTTGTTACAGACTTTGTACGTTTACAGATTTTATTAGAATTGAAAAAGACGAAGAGCATGTGTGTTTTTCGAAAAGCTTTCATTATGTATTTATGTTATGGTTAAGGGCCCAGTATGATTATGAGTATTACGAGAGTCAGTGGGTTCGCTCGGCCCTAGGTAAGGGTCGGGTGCCCATCACACCCTATCGGATTAAAGGTGTGACACCATGAGGTGTATTTGTTGTGTTATTGGAATGAAGGGGTTGTTATATATACACACACACACACTCTTTCGTGTTGATTGAGATTGCTTGTATGATTCATAATGTTGTTGAGTTGATCTATCTGAGACTTTTTATGGCTTATGGCATTGTGACTTGCACTTCCTTGGCATTGGCATTATTGATTGATGATGCTTATATTGGAGTGGTGCGTCATATTGGGTTCTGGACTTGAACCATATCCTGAGATCTATTGTGGTATACAAACATATATATAAGGCACATTTGACAGGGGGTGAGGATCTAGCTTAGTTGTGGCTCGTGATCCGAGGTCAATTTCGGAGCAAGTCGTACACGGACACCATGGGTCCCCCGCGAGTCATGACTATCATGTGAACAAGGCATTTAGTATGTGTGTACAGTTGAGATACTTATCATTGATTGCATTGCATTGAACATCATCTTATTCCTGTGACTCCTTGTTGATCGGTATTGTTGATATTGTTGTTGTTGTGGTTGTGTTGTTGTGCCTGTCTATTTATCATACTGGTTTTACGAATGTATGCATAATACTAATATTAGTCGGCTTATGGTATCTATCGGTACATAGGGTTTACTACCTTGTTGCACCCTTTTTTAGTCCAGATTGCGTTCCGGAGTCATTTTCTAGACCAGATCTAAGGGTGAGCTCCTATCCATGCCATGCCGCCTGAAGATCTCTCCTTATTTAATGTCTATTCCATTTCTAGACATTATTGTTATATTCAGACACTTATGTATTTCTTAGACATTATTTATGGTTAGAGTCCTTGTACGATGACTTTCGAATTTTGGGTTGTAATATGTAGTATTCCGCACTTATTTACTATCTATGGCATGACTTAGACATATTATTATTGATTATGTTGTTCCTTAAGTTTTAATTGGATAAATGAATGATTAATTGGTTAAGGGGATCGTTCACCCACTAGGGGGTTTAGTGTGGGTGCTATCACGATGGATTGGGTCATGATAATTCTATTTCTAATCCTCGAGAGTGTTTCTCGAGATAGTGTTGTTGGAGACTTAAGGTGAGCTCTTTTTGCCAGATCTATAGCCCGAGTTTACATTCTTCGTATACTTGTCATCTATTTTCAGACATTATTCCTTTTGATGTTATGAGCCTTGTATGGCGACATTCAGATAGTTCTTGTTATTTATTCTGACCCATGTGTTTATTAGTAGCTCGTGTGCTGACTTAGAACAGATGCCTTGGGTAGAAGATGTATTCCGCACTTATTCTCTTTTAATTAATATTGAGATTTAATATTATTTACATTATTCTTTCGCATTTATAGTTGTATGTTGGGTAAGGGAAGGATTGCCTACCAAGGTGGGAAATGGTAGGTGCCCGCATGACTAAGCAATTTTGGTCGTGACAAGTTGGTATCAGAGCCCTAGGTTACCCATTCTATAAGTACAATAGCATGTCTAGTAGAGTCTTGCAAATCGGTACGATGACCTCCGTACCTATCTGCAAGAGGCTATAGGACATTTAGGAAACTTCCAATTCTTTCATTCCTTCGTGCTACTTCATTGCAATTGGTATCTATTCGATTCCAATTAGTATCTGAACATCCTTGTCTTATTCTCTCACGAATAGTGGAAACTTGATCTTAAATTCTTATGCGATCGATTTATTTTAGAAGTGTTATGGTATGGTACGAGATGCGTCATCCTGATTCGGACGTGACCAAGTTCAGTTTCTAGCTATGGCTTGAGGATTCAGTTGTGTGGGGTCGTGGTTAGACTCGTTTATTGTGGGGGTTTCTTGATAAATGGGAGAGATGGTATAGAGGGTCACATGATCTCCATGTTTTCAGCGTTGGGTTGCTCGAAAGTCTCAAAAGTGCATTTATGGCTTAACAAGAATGATTTGTTCGAGATATGATTAGTTTGGGAAAAGTTTCAACATCGTCAAGGTATCATGATGATTTAGGTGGCACGAGTGTACCAATGGCAAGTCAACGATTCAGCAGCGATCGTGTATTAGATGTCGATATGCGAGGACGAGTGTAAGTTTGGTAAGGACCATCGAATTTGGCAAAAAGGATAACGACCGCGTGTAATAAAGAAGAGAAATTAAGAATGAAGACATGAAGGATGACTTTTTTAGGAAACATGTAGCGAATTATGATTTCTTAAGGTATTTTGGTATGAGTTCTTTTCGTGATAATGGGACGGAGGCGTAAGGAAGAGAATTTGGATAGATTAATCTCCGTTATTAAGAAGGGAAAATTAGTATCTGCCGTGTTTGTCAGGATAAGGTTGCAGTTGGAACGAGGGTGGATTTCGTATTCGGTCGTGAAAAGTTAAGTTGGACTTCAACGTGACTATATGGTAGTGGTTTGTGGGCAAGTGGTTATCGATTCTAGATTGCAAAGCAAGGTTACTTATGATGAGTGAAGACTTAAGATATCGTATTGCTATGGTTCTGGTCCTCCTGTAAAGGGTATGCTCACCGGGTCTTTGTGTTTAGAGGAATGGTAAGGATATTGTGGAATTAAGATATAGTTGATTTGAGAATTATGTTGTTATATCCCGTTGTCACACCCCAATTTCCGTTAGGGCGTGACGGGCACCCGACCCTTACTTAGGGCCGAGCGAACCCGCTGACTAACGTAACACTCATAACCATCTTTTGGGCCCACAAAACATAACATACACACGTAATGAAAATTTTTCTTAAACAAACATGCCTCTCGTTTTTTTTCAAACCAAATAAAATGCGCAATCGTATGAAAAGCGCAATATAAGGCATACAAGATGCTTCAAGCTTATATAGCCGCTTGCCAAACACATCGGTAACATAATACATACAAACACACCGGCTTACGTAGCCGCTACAAAAACCGACCGACATATCATACACTCGACACTGTTCGCAAAGTCTCTCACCGACGTCTCGGATACCATACAAGCACTCTGACTCGGCAGCACTCTGGGAGGAAGTGGAGCTCGCCAATCCGAAACTCCGGAACATCTTCCGCTAACATCACCTACTCATCCGTGGGTACCGCGTGGCATGAAACGCAGCCCCCGACAGTGGGGTCGGTACGGAATATGTACCGAGTATGCAAAGCGAAAAGTACGTAAAATAAAGTCGTAATAACCCAATTACCTAAGTACTTACATCCGACACACAAGTCATACATACTCATACCGAACGCATCATAATCCGTCATATAGAATGACATTAACCGATGTGGGACTTGCCTCATCATCGGTGAACAAACTCATCATATCATCACACATCATCACATATCTGTCACGACCCAACTCGGGCCGTGACGAGTACCCGATACTTGTACCGAGCACCCCTTGTCTGCCATGTTACTTTTATTACTAAGTGGGCCATATGCACTGCACCATTTTTTTTTTGACATATACATTGGTAACATAATAATATACATAGAATAGCCAACTTTGACAACACATTATACAGCGACAAGGAAAATCAGAACACAAAACACCTACTGTGCATAGCTGTCTACGAGCCTCTAACATAGTATACATATACATAGGGAGGGCCGAGTACTGTCGTGCCCGAATACATATACAAGAGTAGTACCAAAAGGACTGTGGCTCCGGAGCAACTGGAGCTCTGCTATCTCGTCGCTGATAGAACTCCTAGAAACTAGGTCCGTCTACCTGCTGACCTGCGCGGCATGAACGCAGCGTCCACAAGAAGGGACGTCAGTACAAATAGTGTACCAAGTATGTAAGGCGTGAAGGTAAACAACGCAAGTATAATCATAAGTAAGAATCACCGTGTCATAGGTTCAGAGGATATACAATGAAGTAAGAAAATAACCTATACATAGGAAGGCCCTTTTTCAGGCCGGATACTATGCGTGCTTATCTTAAGAAGATATCTCTTATCATAGACATAGAAAATAGAGAGTGTAATATGACATACCTTGTCTTATAATATCATGTCGTACTATATCATAGGAGATCATATCATATCATAGCATGGCGTGTCATAGCATATCATGGCATAGCATAGCGTGTCATAGTATTTCATGACATAGCATAGCGTATCATAGTATATCATGGCATAGCATGGCGTATCATAGCATATCATGGCATAGCATAGCGTATCATAGCATATCATGGCATAGCATAGCAGCGATCGACGTCGGCTCGCCCACATAGCACCGAATATATCGGCTCGCCCATATATCCCGCGTCCGGCATCCCGCGTCCGGATGATAAGCCATTTTGATCGTGTGGCGATGAAACATAGATTCCTTTCCAATTCCCAAGTGTCCCTTCCCCCATGTCCCCATGTACATTTACATATATCATATTATATTATGTCATGTCATGTTATGTAGTGTCATAGACATTTCCTCATCTTGACATCATCATTTCTATCATAGAATCCTAGTAGTCATTTTAATCATAAGGATTTGTCACAAATTGTAAACTTTGATTTGGAAAAGAATAAATATTTTAGAAAACATTTACAAATTTTTAGAAAGAAAAACAAGTCTTGAAATCGATGAACTAGTTAAAACAACTATTATTTTGTAGTCAGAATAATAACCCAAAAGTTTCCTTTAGATTCTACTTCGCAATACGTTAAATAGAATAATGAAGAAAATCCGGGAACAAAGAGGCCCACCTCGGGCCAATTGAGGCGGCGTGTCAAATTTACGTATTCTATAGTTCATGGCGTCCCTTATAAGGATCTTAGAGTAATCGGGTCCTATTTGTGTGAGTTCTAGATGTCTAGGAACTTTTTCCAACCATTTGCGCAATTTTTAGTTCAATTCTCTTGAATGAATAGTAGCGAATTTCAATCTTAGATTTGAGAAAAGGATTGGTCCCCGAGGCTCGTATTCGACTTAGTACGCCTAAGACATGCCATAGAAAGAAGGGTGAAGCCTTACATACCTCTTTCCACTCCTTTTGCTACTTCAAATTCGCGTTGCAATCTCGTCAAAATCTGCGAATTGGTCATGTTTACCAAAACTCTCATTAGTATACTTAGAGTTAGAATCTTAAGGAATCACTTGGCTACCGAAATTTCGACAAAGACTTCCTTTGTAAATATACCATCCTCAACATTCAATTTAGTCAAATTCTCATCAAACACAATCCGGGAATTCAAACCCGGCCAAACTATGAACATAGCTCAACAATCACACTAACAATTCACATATTTCCTTCAATATACACAATCTCCCTATTATCCATACTTCACCAAAGTTATCAACCTTTAATTGCGATACAAAGTCTACAATGATTACAACTTCATTTTTATTATGGAATCCATGACGACAACAATCAAACACTACATAAAAATCAATTCGATTGTCCAATACAACAACATTACATTCGGCCACCATTACCAATCAACACAACAACCAAAATACTAACTAGCGCTTGCTTACCATTTCTTCATGCTTCAACACATACACACTACTATACATACAATATACACGGCCATGCACTCACCATATACCTCACGGCCACAACACAACTACATTCTACAACTTCTCAAAATTCATGCAACTTCCATTTTCTTCACATATCATCCACAACAATAACAACCAAACACTAAACAAAGTAATTGAAATATGATTCTTATTCATATAGGAACATACACGGCCACATACTAATGTCCTCTCCTTCATGAATTTCATCCATCTTAGCATACTACAACACATATAAACCATGTATAACACATAAAACAAGATTAGAATTTACCTTTCTTCTTCAACTTCTCACTTGCCTAACTCTTGGCAACTTGTATGATTTTGAGCCTTTCTTATTCCAACAACAACTCCACCTTGTTGTGCACCTCTTACTTAGTAGGAAATGATTTTTGAAGAATTTTTATCAATTTTTTTCTTGGAAATTTCTCTTGGCCGAAAGGCCTATTGATTTTCTCCTTCTTTTCTCTTCTTCTTATTTCATGAAATTTCTAGAGAATAGTAGGTAATAAGATGACTTAGTCATCTTATATTAATTCACCACATGAATTAATTAAGGTGGGCTTGGGCCAAGCATGCATGTGCCACCCCTATGCTTTTGGGCCTCATTTCCTTTGATTTTTGTTGAGCCCAATTAGCTACCGATCATGTTTTATAATTTCCGAAACTAATTCCCGGCATTCCAAATTTACCCTTCGTCTTCCTCCATAATTCCACGGGGCTTATTACGAATTTCCCTTTTATGCCCTTGACCTTTCTCAGTAAATTTCGCTTCTAAACACGTCATGAGCCATTCATATGCTTATCAAAATAAAAATGTGGCCTTGCTTGTCGTCCTCCCGCGATTGTCTCGAATTATCCGATTGCATAAAATGCGGGATATAACAATATCAAATGCGGTCCATGGGACCCGGCGGACAGAACGTGGTCGCCACCCTATCTGGCGCCACAACACGGACATAACACCGAAGTTTCAAATCTCGTATCCCCGAACACAACACATCATCACAACACATCATAAGCCATATCACGTCAAAGATAATTCCATAAACGGAACCCGGCCCTATGGCGAGGTCTCGGGAACCGTAACACAGCATAACACCAAAAGTATATCATAGTGCGCACGATAATATACCGGCCCGGGATCCGGTGAAAGAGGTAACACAGAACGCACGAACAGATCGTAAATAACCACACGCATATCAGACATCATCACAGACTCAACCGAATGATCAGAATGAACCCTTTTTTTTGAAAATCCAAAACCATAGGCAAAACAGGTTTCCTCCCGAATCTCGCTCGGGGCATATCAAACCAAACTTCGTAAACCGTTGTTACGTATCAAAATCATGGACATAAAATCCTTATTTCCAACTCGACGATTTAAAAATAAATAATCATAGTGAAGAAAATATTAAATTTTTCGAAAAATCCATAAAGGTGGCATAGAAAGGCCGCGGGCCCCACGGGACGGGTGCCGACCCCCGTCCGAGCCCCGACTACGAGGGGTAGGGGAGAGTGATGCCTTATGAACTTACATATTATGTTTTGGGGCGTTTCGAGGCCGTATGCAAAAGTTACGGACGTTTGAAGTTTGAGTCGTTTAGGCATATATCTCTTTGAAAACAAAACTCTTTAAAACCAAATTCTTTTTGAAAACGTAACTCTTTTGCAACCTTAGAAATTTAGTCATACAAAAGACGTGAGGATCGTAACTCGACCGCATTAAGGGTACGAATAATAAGAAACATATGAAAATCGCTTTACGCAACACTTCAAACTCAATCATATCCAAGACATACGGAACATACCAAGGATGCCAACATCAAGCAAATACGAATCACAAACCTACTCAAAATTTACGAATGGAGTTACCCCAAGGCACAAATCATGTCATACCTTAATCCGTCTAAGACATGCCAAAAGAAAAGAAGGGTAAGCTTCACATACCGGTTTGCTTCCTAGGCTAATCCAAACTCAAACCTCGGTCGCTCAAAATCTACAATAACATCGATAGGCATCTAACATTAGTCATACGCGCTAGAGAATCCAATTCCAAACCATTACTTTTTCTACAGAATTTTGGGCAGCATTTCCCTTATAAGTGCACAACCCCGAGATTTTTAACTCGGCTAAATTCATCAACAACAACCAAACCAACAACTATCCAAACAAGATTTAAGAACATTCCGAACAATCCACAAAGTATTAAGACCGTCCCAAAGCAATATGCTATGAAACCGAAACCTTCCAACTTAATGAATAATGACAATAATGCGTTTCTTTCTTTCAAATTCTCATACTACATCAACAATTCTACATTACCAAATTACCTTCATAAATATAAGGAAACATATTAAGATCATATTGACTTTCAAAACAGCCCACAACAATTGCAACACTAACATAAGTCATTAAACCTTCATTTCACATTGTAGAATTAGCAACGACGACAACCAAAATGCAAGATAACATTAATTCATTTAATGCACCAAGCAACCTATTCGGCCCACTCCACAACATACAACCTTCCATGAGTTTCATTCATTTTCTATGCATTACGACAACACAAAACATGTTGAGTTCAATTAGCTCATCACCTTAACACAACACCACACATACCACGGCCTAAACACACATACACGGCCACAACTCCATCTTTCATATTGCATGATTTCCATTCATTTCCATACTTCACAACATATACAAATCATCTATAACATAACTAAAATACCAAGTAGATTCAATTCATCATTCCTACACAATCCACACCTACACGACCAAGCACCCATATTCAAAGTTTCATGAATTTTATCCGTTCTTTTACACTACGACGTGCACAACTTTCCATAATACATCAATCCAAACATACTACATAATTTAACTCTTTACTCCTATATCACATCCTACACACACGGCTATACTCCACATACCATAATTCCATGAACTTGATTCATCAAAGTATACCACAACACACACAACCATCTATAAAGCATGTAAAGGAAATCAAACCTCACCTTTTCCAATCAACTTCTCCTTCTCAGCTAGGCTTGGACAAGGCAACAAATGAGACGTTTTTCTTGCTCCAACAACCACTCCACGTCGACGAGGGCCCTTCACTTAGTAGGAAATCTTAAAGAAAAGAATTTTCCAAGATCAAATTTGAGGGGGTGGTTTCGGCCACCCCTTGCTCTCCATGGCCGTGTGCCTTTTTTCTCTTCAACTCTCTTGAAACTTCTTAAGGGTGGAAGTGATTAAGATGACTTACTTAGTCATCTTTGGCTACATATATAATTTAAACACATGGCCCTATGGCCCACACACACTCACACATGCCGGCCACCTCATGGCCATTTCAAATAATGGCCAACTTTCCATAATTCTTTTTTGGTCCCAAAATTTTCATAAAATGTCTAACTTTCCATATTTCACTTTTAACCCCAAATTCCTTATTCCAAGTTTACCCTTAACATTTCATACCCACAAAAATGAATATGCGACTTATGCTTTGAGACAAAATCAACAAAACCGGAAATTAAAAGTCTTGTCCTTAACTCGTCGCAACCAACTTAGAATATTCCAACGTACAAAGTACGGGGTGTAACACCCGTACTTCTGTACGTTGGATTATTCGTAAGTTAACCGACATAAGCTCGGAGGACAAGATTATTTTGAGGTTATAAGTAATTATGTCATGCTCAACAAGTGATAGGTAAGTGGCGCGAAGTTTAGAGGTTAAACAAATCGAATAGTATAAGTTTCATTAATATTATACCCGTACTTTCGGGCTATGGTTCGAACCACACGCACCGGAGAATTTGGTCTATTCAAGTATGCAAATAAAGAGATTGGTGTACAAAAGGATAAAGTCCCGAAATAATTTAGGACTTAACAAGTGTGACGACGGTGATTGGGAATAATATTTGGTATATGTATAAAGAGGCTATGGACTAGAGTTATACCACATGATTATAATAATGATATATGAGGTGTGCTAAAAGTGGTCCATATTTAAGTGAGTTGAGATAAAGAAATTAAGTGTGGGTGTAATTAAATAAATGTGGGAATAGAGTATAAATGTAGTAGAGTGGTCATTTAACAAACAAATTATTTCAGATTTGTTGGATAACAATTAGTGGATGAAACAAAGTGAGTCATGGACAGATGGCATCATAAGGGACATGTTTTCATTTACTTTAAGTTAGTGGTGGCACATTTGAGATAAATATTAATAAATAGCCAAGAGGGCAACGTGTATAGGAAAGGATCAATTGAAGTCTCTTATTTCAATTCATTAGCAGCTCATTGTAAAGAGATATATGTTTATATGATGCACTCTTTAATGGCAGCAACGTTGTACCCTTTTAACAAGGCTGCAAAGTTTCTCTTTCCAAAAGTATAGCAACAACAATTTTCACTCCAAAATATAGTAGCAACGTTGTCCAATTTAAGCTCAATCCAAGTTCAATCATAGTGATTCTTCCGTTGAGTTGAGGATTCTAACATCGGTTTTTCCGAATCCAGCAAGTAGAGATTAGTTCATGGTGAAGTAAGGTATGTTCATGTCTTAATCCTTGTACTAAGTAATTCTAGAAGATGATTATGTGTTAAAAATGAAGGGATCTTGATATTTAAAGTTGTAGTTGTTTATATGAAATTGTTGAGACATGAATTGGATTTTGTGGAATTATGAGGAGAATTATGGTGCTATGTTCTTATGGATTAGACGTTCATGAGGTTGTTGGTGTTGTTGTTTTGATTTGAGAAGATTGGTTAGTATTCGAAATTGGAAGTAAGAAAAATTTATGATCATATTGGTGTTATAATTGGGCTTAAGTCGGAGTTGTTTCAATTAAATTGGGTTGGTTATTGTTAATTGGTGTTGTGTAAACTTGGGAATGTATATATATATATATATATTATATATATATATATATATATATATATATATATATATATATATATATAGCCTAATGAAATTCGTAAGAGTTCGTTACTATAGGCCTAGATTGAAGTTTAAAAGGAGCAAACAAGGTATGTAAGCTATCCCCTTCTTTCTTTTTGGCATGAATTACATAAAACGAGCGGACGATGAACGTATATCCAATGAATAGTTCTCAAGGTACTTGACATGATATTTGTCTTTGATTCTCCAATGTTGGTTCATTATAATTATTCTATTGAGTCTCATGATGATTAATTTGTATATAGTTGTTCATAATATTCTACTCGTGAATATATCATTCACCAAGTCCCGGGCCGTGTATGTATATATATGATTATTTCACCGAGTCCCTCACTAGAGGGCCGGTACTGTATATATATAATTATTTCACCGAGTCCCTCGCTAGAGGGCCAGGTACAGTATGTATATGACGTCATTCACCGAGTCCCATAATAGGCCGGGTACGGTATATTATATAGATATGCATAACTCTCATCACATTGCATTGGTATCTTTGATTATCTTACTTGTCTCCGTCATCTTTTATTCGGTCATGATCTTCTTTATTGTATTTCATGCTTTATATACTCGGTACATTTTTTACCGACCCCTTTTTTCGGGGGCGTTTCATGCCCGCAGGTACAAACACTCGGTTTGGTGATCCTCCAGCCTAGGACTTCTGCTCAGCTGTTTGGAGAGATCCATTGTTCCGGAGCCTAAGTCATTTTGGTACAGATCCTTTGATATAGACTTATGCATATCTAGGGGTACGGCGGGGCCCTGTCCCATCATATTTCACTATTATTCTCTTAGAGGTCTGTAGACATGTGTGGGTTGTATATAGGTTTTGGTCAGCTGTATCGATATGGTTCGTTTTGGATATTCCCGTATATAGTGGCAGCCTTGTCGGCTTGCACATTATGTTATGTTTTGGTTAATGTGACTCCTAGAGACAGTTCATTATGATATATGACGTTATGAGTCTATAGCTTGCTTTTACAAATTTTCATATTGTCCTTAGTTCCGGCCGACTATATCTAATAGGTTCGTATACATGAGTGTCCAGCTCGGGCACTAGTCATGGCTCATCGGGTTTGGGTCGTGAAAAAAGTGGTATCGGAAGCGAGTTCATCCTCGGAGTGTCTACAGATCGTGTCTAGTAGAATCTTGTTTATCGGTGTGTTGTGCACGACATCCATAAACAGGAAGCTACAGGACATTTAGGATGTCACTTTTCCTTCTTACTCTACATCGTGCGATAGAGCTATGTTATCAGGATAATCCCTCTCTAACAAATTATTGTGTTTTCAGCTATGCCTCCAAAGAAAGCGACAGCTGCCCAGAAGGGCAAATCGGTAGCAGGAGATACTAGTCAGACCCGGAGAGTTACTAGGGCCCGTGCCCAGTCTATGCCTGAGATTGTACTCCAGTCGGCGAGCTCTGCTACACCGCCACCTCCAGAGGAACTTAGAGCAGCAGCTCCAGTTCAGGGGGCAGCACCACCGCCAGCTCCCGAGGCCCCAGCACCTGAGCCTCCAGCTCCTCAGCCAGGGGCGGAGGATAGGGCCATGAGAGATGCGGGTTCGTGGCCGACCGATTAGTGGCGGGCGGGCTCGCGCAGCATGGACTAGGAGTTGACCATCTTCGATAGATCTGATAGTATGAGGGTTTATGACTTCTTAAGCTGTAATCCTCCAGAGTTCTACGAGTCAAAGCCCGAGGATGACCCACAGGAGTTTATTCGGCAGATTCAGCGTACATTGAGGATAATCAAGGCTTCCGAGACTAAGTCTGTTGAGTTGGCGTATCGGTTGCGGGATGTAGTTGTTAATTGGTATGAGTCTTGGGAGTTATACAGGGGCGAGGGTGCTCCTCCAGCGGTATGGGATGAGTTTGTGGAGGGCTTTCTTGGCCACTTCCTGCCTCCAGAGATGAGGCGAGCTAGAGTTGATAGGTTCTTACATTTGAGGCAGAATAATAGGAGCGTTCGAGAGTATAGTCTTGAGTTTGATTCGTTGGCTAGATATGCGCTGACTATTGTAGCTGATATAGCAGATAGAGTGCATCGTTATGTGATAGGGCCGGATCATTATTTGATTGATGGTTGTATGGCGGTGGCTCTTCGGTCGGTATGGATATTGCTCGGGTACAGAGTAAGCACGGGTAGAGGATCGACACAGAGGACGTCAGCCAGATAGAGATCACGATAGAGGTCAGCATAAGAGGGCTAGATCGGCTAGTTATCCTGGTGTGTTTCGAGGCGGGCAGCCTCAGCAGCATGTAAGATATTCTTCCCCGGCCGAGTGCACCCCCACGGTTCACGGATAGGAGATTTGATCGCCGGTCGAGCTCGAGGCTCGAGCTTCGGGTTCACATGAACGGGGGTTCGAGTCAGTCGAGGCCACCTTTGCCTTGGTGTGGTGTGATAGGCCATTTTGGGGAATGCCGTCTTACTACGTGTGTGCTTGTTTTTCTTGCGGCCGTCAAGGCCATGTGATGAGAGAGTGTCCTTATGGAGGTGGTATAGGTGGTATGGCTCGGCCCTACGGATCGGTTCTTTGGTTTATCTTCTTCTGTAGCTATACGCCCTATGGGGCAGAGTATTCAGACATCAGCAGGCCGTGGTAGAGGTCGTGGTGGAGCTTCCATTTCTAGCGGTCCTTCGAACAGCATACAGGCTTTGGCTAGTAGGCAGGATTAGGAGGCATCACCGAATGTGGCTACAGGTATATTATCGATTTTCTCCCGTGACGTATATGCATTAATAGATCCAGGTTCCACCTTATCATATATACCCCCCTTTGTTGCTAATAGGATCGGAATAGAACCTGAGTTGATAGAACCATTTGAGGTAGCAACACCGGTAGGAGATTCTGTCATAGCTAAGCAAGTATATAGAAATTGTTCGGTGGTTATGTATAGTCATCATACCATAGTAGATCTGATAGAGTTAGACATGACTGAGTTTGATGTTATTATGGGTATGGATTGGTTGGCTTCTTATTTTGCTAACGTTGATTGTAAAGAAAAGATAGTTCGATTTCAGTTTCTAGGAGAGCCGATTATAGAGTGGAGAGGGAGTACAGCATCGCCGAGGGGTAAGTTTATCTCATACCTCAAGGCAAGGAAGATGGTTAGACAAGGTTATATTTATCATCTGGTTCGTGTGCATGCTATGAAAGCAGAGGTACCGACTCTTCAGTCAGTCCCGATAGTTAATGAGTTTCCAGATGTATTCGAAGATGAACTTCCAGGTCTTCCTCCTGAACGGGAAATAGAGTTTACTATAGAAGTATTGCCAGATATTCAGCCCATATCTATTCCTCCTTATAGAATGACACTTTGTAGAGTTGAAGGAATTGAAGGAGCAACTGAGAGACTTGTTAGAAAAGGGCTTTATAAGGCCTAGCACATCACCTTGGGGAGCACCGGTACTATTTGTGAGAAAGAAAGATGGGTTGCTGCGGATGTGTATTAATTATAGGCAGCTGAATAAAGTAACAATAAAGAATAGGTATCCCTCCGGGATTGGCGATCTATTTGACCGATTACGGTGGTGCTAAGTGTTTTTCGAAGATAGACTTACAGTCAGGTTATCATCAGGTGCGGGTAAAGGAGGCAGATATTCTGAAGATGGCATTCAGGACCCGATACGGGCATTATGAGTTTAGAGTGATGTCTTTTGGGCTGACCAATGCTCCAGTAGTATTTATGGATTTGATGAACCGAGTATTCAAACCATTTCTAGATATGTTCGTTATTGTATTTATTGATGATATTCTGGTCTATTCACGTTTAGAAGAGGAGCATGCAGACCATTTGAGGACGGTACTTAGGGTGCTCCAGCACTAGAAGTTGTATGCCAAATTTTCTAAATGCGAATTTCGGTTGACTTCAGTAGCATTCTTGGGGCATATTATTGGAGCTGACGGTATTCGGGTAGATACGCAGAAGATTGAGGCTATAAAGACTTGGCCTAGACCTACGACACCTGCGAGGTACGCAGTTTTCTGGGGCTAGCAGGATATTACAAGAGATTCATAGAAAAGTTTACCTCAATTTCGGCGCCTTTAACAAGGCTAACTCAGCAGGCAGCTAAATTCCAGTAGACGGATGCTTGTGAGCAAAGCTTTCGATTCTTTGAAAGACAAGTTGACTACGGCTCCAGTTCTAACTCTTCCTGAGGACCAGATGGCTATGTTATTTATTGTGATGCTTCAGGTGTTGGACTAGGTTGTGTATTGATGCAGCATGGCAGGTTTATAGCCTACGCCTTCCGACAGCTCAGGAAGCACGAAAAGAATTATCCTACTCATGATCTAGAGTTAGCAGCAGTAATTCATGCCTTGAAGATATGGAGGCATTATTTATATGGTGTTCATGTTGATATTTATACGGATCATAAGAGTCTCCAATATATCTTTAAACAGAAGGAGTTGAATTTACGATAGAGACGGTGGTTAGAGTTACTAAAGGATTATGATGTTGATATTCTATACCATCCGGGGAAAGCAAATATTGTAAGATGCTCTTAGCCATAAATCTATGGGGAGCTTGACAGACGTGCAACTAGAAAGGAAGGAGATAGTTCGTGAGATTTACCGGCTAGCTAACCTTGGAGTCCGTTTGTCTAATTCTGGAGAGAGTGGAGTTTTTGTTCGAGAATTTCTTTGAGTCCTCTATCATAGAAGAGATAAAGAGACACCGTACGAGGACCACGTTCTCGGCACGGTATAGAGATACGGCCTCTTCAAAAGGAGAAGACCCCATTCGAGGTTACACCTGACGGAGTGCTACGGTATGGGGGCAGATTGTGCGTACCTGAGGTTGAAGGGCTACGATAGCAGGTTATGGGAGAGGCACATTATGCCCGTTATTCTGTTCATCCAAGGTCAATGAAGATGTATCACGACCTCAGATGTTTATATTGGTGGGATGGCATGAAAAGGGACATAGCGGAGTTTGTTGCTCAGTGCCCGAATTGTCAACAGGTTAAGGTCGAGCATCAGAAGCCTGGTGGATTATTATAGGAGATAGAGATCCCAACTTAGAAATGGGAAGTAATTAATATGGACTTCATTACAGGCTTACCTCGCACTCAACAGAAGTATGACTCTATATGGGTTATTGTTGATAGGTTGACAAAATCAGCCCATTTTCTTCCAGTCAGGATTACTTATGCAGCTGAAGACTATGTGAGGTTATAACTCAGGGAGATAGTAAGACTTCATGGAGTTCCCACATCTATTATATTGGACAGAGGGGCTCAATTTACAGCTAACTTCTAGAGATCATTCCAGACGGGATTGGGGACACAGGTAAGTCTTAGCACAACATTTCACCCTCAGACTGATGGACAGGCTGAGCGTACTATTCAGACGCTAGAAGATATGTTGCGAGCCTGTATTATTGACTTCAGAGGTAGCTGGGATGATCATTTGCCACTTATCGAGTTTGCTTATAATAATAGCTACCATTCTAGTATCTAAACGGCACCGTACGAGGCCTTATATGGGAGGAAGTGCAGGTCACATATCGGTTAGTTTGATGTAGGCGAGACTAATTTAATCAGCCCAGACATGATTCAGCAAGCTGTTGATAAGGTGAAGCTCATTCAGGAGAGATTA
Organism: Lycium ferocissimum; assembly: GCF_029784015.1. Lineage (NCBI taxonomy): Eukaryota > Viridiplantae > Streptophyta > Magnoliopsida > Solanales > Solanaceae > Lycium > Lycium ferocissimum. The sequence continues at coordinate 26,372,803 of NC_081343.1, forward strand.
TTGGCAGCCCAGAGTCGGCAGAAGTCATATGCAGATAATCGACGTCGACACTTAGAATTTCAGATTGGTGATTGGGTGATCCTAAAGGTATCACCCATAAAGGGTGTGATGAGATTCGGCAAGAAGGGAAAGCTTAGCCCGAGATACATTGGGCCTTATTAAATTATTCGTAGGGTAGGCAAGGTTGCCTATGAGTTGGACCTACCATCTGATTTGGAAGCAGTACATCCAGTCTTTCATGTATCAATGCTTCGTAAACGTATTGGTGACCCTTCTAGAGTATTCCCTGTAGATGATGGTATGAGAGGAGTTGTCTTATAAGGAGTAGCTATACTTGATCGCCAAGTTAGAAGGTTACGTACTAAGGATGTGGCTTCCGTCAAGGTATTGAGGTGAAATAATAATAGGGAAGAGGTGACCTGGGAAGCCGAAGACGAAATGAAGAATAAGTATCCTTACTTGTTCCCTATGCTTGCAGGTAATTTAATTCCGTACTTGACTATATTGATTGGTAAATGAAACTATATGATATTGTGGCCCTGTGAGGAATCTGTGGGTTCTTTGAATACAGGTTGGTAGGTATAGCGATAAAGGAGACTTTGCCAAAAAATTTATAAGACTCCATAGACTAATTCAACATTCGGGGACGAATGTTCTTAATGGGGGAAGGATGTTATATCCCGTATTACTGTACGTTGGATTATTCATAAGTTAATAGACATAAGCTCGGAGGACAAGATTATTTTGAGGTTATAAGTAATTATGTCATGCTCAACAAGTGATAGGTAACTGGCGCGAAGTTTAGAGGTTAAACAAATCGAATAGTATAAGTTTCACTAATATTATACCTGTACTTTCGGGCTATGGTTCGAACCGCACGCACCGGAGAATTTGGTCTATTCAAGTATGAAAATAAAGAGATTGGTGTACAAAAGGATAAAGTCCCAAAATAATTTAGGACTTAACAAGTGTGACGACGGTGATTGGAAATAATATTTGGTATATGTATAAAGAGGCTATGGACTAGAGTTATACCACATGATTATGATAATGAGTATATGAGGTGTGTTAAAAGTGGTCCATATTTAAGTGAGTTGAGATAAAGAAATTAAGTGTGGGTGTAATTAAATAAATGTGGGAATAGAGTATAAATGTAGTAGAGTGGTCATTTAACAAACAAATTATTTCAGATTTGTTGGATAACAATTAGTGGATGAAACAAAGTGAGTCATGGACAGATGGCATCATAAGAGACATGTTTTCATTTACTTTAAGTTAGTGGTGGCACATTTGAGATAAATTTTAATAAATAGCCAAGAGGGCAACGTGTATAGGAAAGGATCAATTGAAGTCTCTTATTTCAATTCATTAGCAGCTCATTGTAAAGAGATATATGTTCATATGATGCACTCTTTAATGGAAGCAACGTTGTACCCTTTTTACAAGGCTGCAAAGTTTCTCCTTCCAAAAGTATAGCAATAACAATTTTCACTCCAAAATATAGTAGCAACGTTGTCCAATTTAAGCTCAATCCAAGTTCAATCATAGTGATTCTTCCGTTGAGTTGAGGATTCTAACATCGATTTTTCCGAATCCAGCAAGTAGAGATTAGTTCATGGTGAAGTAAGGTATGTTCATGTCTTAATCCTTGTACTAAGTAATTCTAGAAGATGATTATGTGTTAAAAGTGAAGGAATCTTGATATTTAAAGCTGTAGTTGTTTATATGAAATTGTTGAGATATGAATTGGATTTTGTGGAATTATGAGGAGAATTATGGTGCTATGTTCTTATGGATTAGACGTTCATGAGGTTGTGGGTGTTGTTGTTGTAACTGAGAAGATTAGTTAGTATTAAGCGAAATTGGAAGTAAGAAAAAGCATATGATCGTATTGGTGTTGTAATTGGGCTGAATCGGAGTTGTTTCAATTAAATTGGGTTGGTTATTGTTAATTGGTCGTTGTGTAAACTTGGGAATGTAGTAGAAACAAGGGAAATGCTGCCGGAATTATTTTATATATATATATATATATATATATATATATATATATATATATATATATATATGAATATAGCTGTTCGTAGGCCTAGACGTTGATTAGACTACGGGCTAAGGATTTTTTAGCAAGCCATTATATAATATACAAGGTATGTAACGCTATCCCTTCCTTCGTTTTTGGCATGAATTACATAAAACGAGCGGACGATGAACGTACATAATTCTAATGAATTCTAGTTCTCAGTGGTACTTGACACGATAGTTGTCTTTGATTCTCCAATGTTGGTTCATTCTAATTATTCTATTGAGTCTCAGATGATGATTTAATTTGTATATGGTTGCTCGTGATATTCTACTCGTGCATGTTGTTAATATATCATTCAGCGAGTCCCAGGCCGGGTATGTATTCGTGCACAGTTTCATTGCATTGTTCACCGAGTCCCTCACTAGAGGGCCGGGTACGGTATATATATATATATATATATATATATGATTATTTCACCGAGACCCTCACTAGAGGGCCGGGTACGGTATATACGTATATGATTTCATTCATCGAGTCCCATAATGGGTCGGGTACGGTATATTATATAGATATGCATAACTCTCATCACATAAGGCAAATGTGCATTGGTATCTTTGATTATCATACTTGCCTCCTGTCATCTTTTATTCAGTCATGATCTTCTTTATTGTATTTCATGCTTTATATACTCGGACATTTCTCGTGCGGCCCCCTTTCTTCGGGGTTGCGCTTCATGCCCGCGGTACGGACACTCGGTTTGGTGATCCTTGACCTAGGACTTCTTTCGTTTGGAGAGCTCCATTGTTCCGGAGCCTAAGTCATTTTGGTACGGATCCTTTGATATAGACTTATGCATGTCCGGGGGCACGGCGGGGCCACTGTCCGTCATATTTCACTATTATACTCTTAGAGGTGCAATAGTCGACATGTGTGGGTTGTATGTAGGTTTTGGTCAGCTGTATCGATATGGTTCGTTTTGGATATTTCCGTATATAGTGGCAGCCTTGTCGGCTTGCATATTATGTTATGTTTTGGTTAGCTGTGACTCCTCAGGAGACAAGTTCATGATGATATATGACGTTATGAGTCTATAGCTTGCTTTTACAAATTTTCATATTGTCCTTAGTTTCAGTCTGACTATATCTAACAGGTTCGTATACGAGTGTCCAGCTCGGGCACTAGTCATGGCTCATTGGGTTGGGTCGTGACAAATTCACGGTATTGGTTTTATCCTCTATTTCTCATCCCTTTTCTTTAATTCTCATCCCCAATTTCTTGTTTATCCTTAATTCCGCATCTAGGTATTGATTTGGCTTCTTCCCCAAATCGATTCGTATCATTTGGTATCAGAGATTAGGCTAAGAGATTGTTCCTACAATTTCTAATCCTAGGCTCAAAATCTGAAAATTAAAAAAAAAAAACATATTTCGAAAATTCCAAAAAAAAATTCAAAAATTTATTTTATGTTGTTTGTTTGTTGGATTTGAGGTTGAATCTGTGCTTGTTTCTGATGCAAGCCTAACTCCATCGAGCTTCATGAAGATGGAGCCTTTGAAGATCATGGGAGGTCAATATAGGACGGCCATATCATTACAAGACTTTTATGATATGAAATATTAAAATTGTGAGACTTCATTGGGAGCATGAGAGATGAGAGCTTGTTGAAGCTTTTGATGAATTACGAATATTTTGAGTGTTTTTAGGGTTATCTCTAGAGAGAGAAACTTATGAGAGGCCTTTGGTAGGCTCTTGTTGAATCTTGTATTGTTGAGAGGTTGGTTGCTTGGGAATTCAATTCCCTTGAGGTCAACTTAAGAATTTGGTGTTTCTTTTGATGATAATTTAGAGGTCTTAGTTTTATATAGCTTTGGTTGCTAAATTGAATCTTAAGTTGTGCCAAATTATCTATCTTTTCTTTTCCTTTGTTTATCTTCTTAATTTCTCGTTTCCGCGTATCCGTTATTGTATCAATTGGTATTAGAGCCTAAATTAGGTTTGTTTCAACAAATCTAGCTTGGGAGATTCTACAAAACAAAATCGAAATTAAAAAATAAAAAAAATCTGAAATTCAAAAATTCAAATTCGTGTTTGATCTGTCCTTGTTTGTTGTTTTTGACACTAGATTTGAGTTCCCTAGTGTTTTTTGAGTCTAGATCGTAAGTTTCAAGTTATTTGGAGTCATATTGAGTCATTTACCATTGTTGGAGCTTGAAGGTTCTAGAACTTGAAAGTGGGTTTTGAAGAAGAAGTAGAAATTAGAGCTTGAAAGTCACTGGGTTGTGTTCTCCTAGTGAAGTTAAGAATCCAAAATTTGAAGTATTTTGGAGTATTTTTGAAGAATCTACCATTGTTTAAGTTTAAAGCTTTAAAGAACTCAAGAACTTGAAAAGTGGGTCTTGTGATTCGGTTGAAATTGAAGGTTGAAACCTATTGGGTTTTGTTCTCTACATCAAAGAGAACTTAAATCCGAAATTTGAGCTAATTTGGAGTTGGTTTGAGGGTAGTTGAATTTTTGAATTGTTCTTATGTTCTTGAAGACCTTCAAATCTTCATAAGGAAGAAGACTCTCCAAAGGGCCATTTGATCTAAAAGTTGTCAAATAAAGTTGTGAAAAAGTGTTTGTGGGCCCAAGTAAGTAAAAAAAAATCAGAAATACTTAGTCTAAATTTCTGATTTTTCAAAAAAAAAAAAAAAGGTGCCACGTCATCTGCCACATCAGCGATGACATCAATGGTCTGACACGCCTCTGACGGGTGCGTGGGGCCCAAATTCAGAGAGTAGGAGTTTCCAACACTTAGAGAAAAAAAATTCTAAGTGTTGGCAGATTTTGGTCCAACTTTGAGGGGGCATATCTTTGTGTTTATAAGGAGTTACGGAACCCATAATATATGTAAATTCAGGTTCAGCGAGTCTACTTTCCGAATCAACAAGCCGTTCATCAATCAGAGGTCTGTAGAAAATGTTATGAGCGTTATAAAAATATGCTGCAAGCAGTTCCGAATTTTCTAAGTGTTGGCCTAAAACTTCCAAAAATTTGTCTAGGTGTTTGGCCAAGGTTTGTTCACTTCTTCTTCTTATTTCTTTGATTCTCCTAGCTAATTAACAACTAGTAATTGATCCTTACTTGGTTGTTAATTAGTTCTTGAGTCCTTTCTTTCAAGCCAATTCTTTTCGTTCTTTTCTCGTTTTACAACTTCATCGTTAATTTCTTGATTCAAGTGCGTTTGTTTTAATTGAGTCGTCCTTTTTTTCTTTGAGTCTAACAAGAATCCATTCCGAACTCGAGTAGTAATTGTGCACCTTGCAAGTAATCGAATCCAATCAATAATCAACAACAGCCGATCCAATTGAATGGTAAAAGGCAAAAGAGTGTGAGTTAATTTGAGTGGTGCTAGCCAAGCACACAGAGCGTAAACACGAGTGTGGTGAGGTTTCTTTACTACTAACGTGTTTGCTAAGTGTTCTTTGCAGGTACTTCTCCATGGATTTCGATTCATGTGACGGTCAGAGTGTTGTGAGTAGAGCACAACCTAAGGCTAAGATGAAAGGTGGGCCTAATGGAAGATTTCACTCAATGTTAGTGAAGGCGTTAGAATATGAGGGAGTTTGCCTTGAAATTGATGATTACTTTCGTGATTGTTACATTACCCCTCAAGCGGTCATATGGCTAGGATTGTCTTGTGTTAGAAAAAGAGACCCTTACAGTGATTCAAGGGGATATTGGGTTGAGAAGATGGTGAAGGTATTCTTCTCTTTTGGGGATTATCAAGAGGAAGTATGGTGTGAAGTCCTTCCTATGGATACATGCGACTTGTGCATGGGATTTTCTTGGTTTGAAGTACATGAGATCCCATATGAGCAAGATTGGCATCGGTATGTAGTGGATAAAAGGGGAAAACTTCTCTTTCCACGCATACTTCCTAGAAAGAATCCAAGTGTAAAGGCGCAAGAAACCAATGTGAAATGGCCTACATTGACTATGGAAGCTAGTGGAGAAGAATATGAGAAATGGGAATTAACGATGGATGAAAATTTTTGCTAGTTGCAACTATCCACAAGAAAAGAAGATGAAATTGGCTATTCGAACTTTTGAGAAAAAGCTTGCACACTATTGGGCATACAAGATGGGAAGCAATAATTGGCATGCATTGAAGAGGGAATTGAGATGCCATTATCCCGAACCACATCAAAGGGGGTATAGGAGCAAAACCACTTCCCAAAAGAAAAAGCCAAAAGAGTAGAAGCAAGGTAAAATAACTTATCCTAATACTCTTACTTCTTTGAGTTATTTTGATGTCAATTTGAGTATGAGAGTTAGGTTTCCTTGCATTGAGATTGATAATTCTTTTCCATGTCTTGATAATGTCATTGTTGAAAGTGTTCCTACACTAGTTGATGCTATTGATGACCGAATTGATCCTTCTTGCAAGGTCGATTTGTGTCCACCTAGTGTAGACACTTGTTATTTGAATGGACTAGCATTATCAATTGAAAGTGCTCAAACACTAGTTGATCCTTTTGATGACCAAATTGATTCTTCTTGCAAGATCGATTTGTGTCCACCTAGTGTTGACACTTGTGAATTTCATGGTAGTACATTGTTATGTGGTAATTATGTTAGTAATGTGAGCTTGACATGCTACCAACTAGTGTTGAAATTTGTATTGATCAACTTGTTTGTCGTGATAATTCACTACTTGAGGATCCTTGTGATGTGCTTAATGTACCTCTAGCTAGTAATGATGTTGATGTAGTTGGTCAATTGAAAGAATGTGACATCTCACCTTTATTTGTTTCATGTCAAAATGAGTCTCTTGATCTTGTTTTAGTGTCATGTGATAAGACTCAAATTTTTAGCGGTGATATGTGTCACGTCTCTAGTCATGTGAATGAAAATGCATTGCAAGATGACATTGGTTCTTTTGAGAGTGAAATGACATGCTTTGACTCTTCATTGTTCATGGATTACTCTCCTATAAAGGATAATGTTTTATTTGAGGATGACGTGACTATTGAGAATGAAGTACCTAGTAGGATGTTTTGTAATGTTGAAAGTATGGCCACTTTTGGTGACTACATGATACACTACAAGAAAAACGCTCAATAGCGAAGGGAAATCTGGTCCTTAAAAGTGTGTTTCTGGTCCGTAAAGATCTATAGCGACCAGAAAAATCCGTCCCTATAGCTTCCGCCGCTAAAGGTCATTAAGGACGTTCGGACGCTGGTCGTTATCGCTCTTTCGCGACCAACATAAAACTGGTCCTTAACCTTCTTTCGGGACCATT